>NW_010301887.1:0-2906 GCF_000700745.2 Antrostomus carolinensis
ATATATATATTTCCTAAGCAAAGGAAATATGCTTTGTTTAGCTACAAGTTTCAAACTTTACTCTAGGTATTACAGTCAGTTGGCTTTTACCTATGGAAAGGTAAATAAATAAATAAATATGTACACAGGACAGGAGGAGAGAAAAAACCCAATGAAACCTGCTCAAATATTGTGTCTAAAAGTAATGGATAGAACATGTGATTTATAAATCACGCTATAGTCATATGTTATTTCATTCACTACCAGATTGCTTGTCTGGTTAAGTCAAATGACATTTGGCACTGGGATACTCAGTGCCTGTACATTTGATTATATGTTATGAAGTTAAGTTGGTTGCCAAACAATTAAGAAATTTTTTTCCATGTTCCTTAAAATATTACAAGGATGTCCAAAAATTATATCTGGATCTGTAAGCTGTAAGGTAAACCTAATCAGAATGTTAAGTCAACTAGTAAACAGACAAAGTTCACATGCTTGGTAATCAAAACTAAAAATGAAAGGAAAAAAAAAAACAACAAACTAAAAACCCCATCGCTGTCAGACCAAGTCCAATAGGTATATTTTAAGTATTTGACCAACCCCATCACAGGCTCAGGAATACATTATACAGTGTAGTTCTGGCTGGGAATACATCTGGCTTGAGCTGTGTCCAGCTTTTTAAAACAGTGAGTTTAAGCAAGTCACACAGCTGACAAAGAATTAGTCTGCCCATTTAGAGATATTTAACAGAGGTGCCAAATTAGGAGGTTCCAAATTACTAATTTCATCATGTTAGGTTTCCTCTGTAGTCAATGGAAGGGGAAAAGCAGCTCCATAGAGTCACAGAGCATACCCGAGAATTGAGGGATCTGCAGCTGGAGAATATTTTTTTTTTACTTTTTGACCAAAACAGGAAACAAAGACAATTGTTCTTCTAATTTGACCACCTAAAATTAAAAGGAAATTAAAGCATAGAAGGTTTTATAGTTTACTTTTGTTTTGGGGTTTTTTTAGGAAATATTATTTTTAAAGTATGAGATATAGATATGTGTAAATTTTTAAGAGGAAAAAAACACCCAACAGAATACAATCTCATGAATAAATAAAGACACCCTTTTCCTTTTCAATAACTGATGAAAAGGATCAGGTCAAACCAACATTAATTTTCAAGCATAGTCTAAAAATTTAAGGAATTAGACAAATTTCAGAGGAATTTTCAGAGGAACAGATAAATAAACTAAAAAATAATAATAATTTAAAAAAAACCCCTCTCTTAATATCTTGCCTGAGCAACCTAGTGGTCTTCTGTGATGGAGTGACTATATCAGTGGACAACAGAAGAACTACAGGTGTCATCTATCTGTATTTCTGTAAGGCCTTTGACATGGTCCTCCACAACATGCTGCTCTCTAAATTGGAGAGGTACTGATTTGACAGCTGGACTGTTTGGTGGATGAAGAATTGGTTGTATAGTTGCATCCAGATGGTAGTGGTCAACAGCTCAATGTCCAGACAGAGTTTGGTGACAAGGGTGTCCCTTAGGGGTCTATATTGGGACCAGTATTATTTAATATCTTCATCAATGACATAGAAAGTGTGAAGTTCTGCACCTGGATTGAGGAAATCCCTGGTATCAGTATAGGCTAGAGGATGAAGGCATTGAGAGCAGCCCTGTGGAGAAGACTTGGGAGTGGTGATGGATAAAAAGCTGGACATAAGCCAGCAACGTGTACTTACAGCACAGAAGGGCAACTCTATCCCTGGCTACATCAAAAGAAGTGTGGCTAGCAGGCTGAAGGAGGGGATTCTGCCCCTCTACTATGTTCTGGTGGGACCCCACCTGGAGTACTGTGTCCAGCTCTGGAGTCCTCAGCACAGGAAAGACATAGACCTGTTGGAGAGGGTTCAGGTGGGTGCCATGAGGAGGGTCAGAGGGATAGAACACCTGTCCTATGAAGAAAGGCTGAGAGAGTTGGGGTTGCTCAGTCTGAAGAAGACAAGGCTTCAGGAAGAAGTTACTGTGGCCATTCAGTTCTTGAAGGGAGCCTGTAAGAAAGATGGGGATGAACTTTTTAGCAGGGTCTATACTGATAGGACAAGGAGTAATGGTTTTAAACTAAAAGAGGGTAGATTTAGACTGGATATAAGGAATAAATTTTTTACAATTAAGGTAGTGAAACACTGGAACACGTTGCCTGGAGAAATGTCCCATCTCAAGAAACATTCAAGGTCAGGTTGGATGGAGTTCTGAGGAACCTGATCTAGTTGAAGATGTCCCTACTTACTGCAGGGGGATTAGACTAGATGATTTTTAAACGTCCTTTCCGACCCAAACCATTCTATGAATCTATGATTCTCTGATTTCATATGGAATAGCTTCAAGACATCAGTGAAGTAATTTATTATATGGAGAACTAGTGACAGAGAAAACTTTTATTCTGATATTTGGATTCAGAACTTAAGCTTTACCTTGAAGATTACTCACAAGTGGCCAGTCTGTTATTATAGATTAAAAAAACAAAACAAAACAAAACAAAACAAAACAAAACAAAACAAAACAAAACAAAACAAAACAAAACAAAACAAAACAAAACAAAACTAAACTAAACTAAACTAAACTAAACTAAACCAGAAACTTATTTATGTATACTTGAGAAATACATTTCAAGGATGGTTTTGGGATATCTACATATGTGAACAATAGTGTGAATAGAGATTCAGTGTCAAAAAAAGACCCTTTTCAAACTAGAAAACATAAAAAAAATATTAAAAGTTCCCAACATGAAGTAAATTTTTTTTTTTTTTACTTATTCTAAACTATCTTAGTAAAAATATGTAAAAATGCCTTCTTTGTCTCTGTCTACTCTTCCAGATGCTATCCTGACGAACCCCAGAGGAAGTCATTGCTAGACCACTCTCCATCATCT
>NW_010301888.1:0-708 GCF_000700745.2 Antrostomus carolinensis
ATGGACTATCTCCTCCTTAGTTTTTTCAAAGTCTTGTCGTTGCTGAGGACCCCATGTAAAATCATTCTTCTTTAGGGTCACCTGGAAAAGAGGGCTCACACTCTGACTGTAATTTGGAATGTGCATTCTCCACCAGCCCACAATGCCTAAGAAGGCTGGTGCTTCCTTTCTGTTGGTTGATGCAGACACAGCTGTTATTTGGTTTATTACATCCATTGGGATCTGATAACATCTATCCTGCCATTTTATTCCTAAAAACTGGATCTCTTGCACAGGTCCCTTGACCTTGCTCTGTTTTATGGCAAAGCCAGCTTTCAAGAGGAATTTGATGCTTTCCTTTCTGCAAAACTTCTTCTGCTCTCTTGCCACATACAATTAAGTTGTCTTTGCATTGCAGTTGTTCTGGAACTCCACTCTGCTCCAAGGCAGTCTGGATCAGTCCATGGCAAATGGTAGGGCTGTTTTTCCAGCCCTGGGGCAGTCAATTCCATGTGTACTGGACACCCCTCCAGGTGAAAGCAAACTGTGGCCTGCACTCTGCTGCCAAAGGGATGGAGAAAATCGCATTGTCAATGTCTATGGTGGTGTACCACTTGGCTGCCTTGGACTCCAGTTCATATTGGAGCTCTAATCTGTCTGGCACGGCAGACTCAGTGGTGACATTTGATTTTCTCCGCCTCCAGGGAACTATAGGGCAGCTATGCCAAA
>NW_010301889.1:0-22882 GCF_000700745.2 Antrostomus carolinensis
TGAAAAGTTCATTTTACAGATTGCAGGCTAAAGATTGAGTAAGGAATTTGGTCCTTCAGATGAGAAGTCAGATGGAATCAAAGCACCCAAGTTTCAAATTGTGACCTATAAATACAATTACTGTTATTAAACTTCATTGTACTTTGCTTGCCCTGAGGCCTCCTCTTCAGTTCTCGAGATCAGAATTCTTATCGGTATTATTGGAACATAATCATTATATACCAATGAGATCAGGCTTCTAATAAAAAAAAAAAACTCCATTTGGTTACATTATTTTAAAAGGACCTCTAGGCTCTTCTAAGCAAGATGATAATGCCTCCTACTTCAAAAGAACTAGAACCAGAAAATCCTTTCAAACTATGAATAGTGACCCCTATTTCAGAAAAAGGATGCTCAAGGCCCCTATGTGGACAAGAGGTCATCAGAAGCCAGGAAAAGGACAGCTGTAATCATTCCCCCGGTGCTTTGTGTCTCCTACTAGAGAGATCCTAGACACACATGGTCTTTTGGATTGGGTAACAAGGCTCCTTCCTCTCTACATCTGTGTAGGAGGGAACCTAACTCAGGTTTCTGCTCCAAGTATTAGAAATTTAAAAATTAGACACTGAAGCTTCTAATGTGTTGGTTTCAAAGTCCTTTACTGGATTAAGCTACAGGTAGCTAAGTACTAATTTATAATTATTTGGATATTAACATAAAATTAATACAATTAAAGCAAGTAAGCTGATCTGCTGTACACATTGGCCTTTTGAACCTAGCATCATCTTGAGAATTGCTGCAAAACATTCTTCTCAGTGACCCCTTAATTTACAGTAACATTTAACTGCGAAGTTGCCATGCATGAATGTTTTGTCATTCTCCTGAATTAGTATCAGGCAGGTCAAAGCATGGGCTAGCAACTCGATTCAAGTTGGAGGTTTTGAAACTAAAAATTTTAAAATGACCGTGACTCAGTGATGCCCTGAAGCAACGTGATGCATTGAAGAGACAGGGTACAAACTTGGTCAGAACAGATTTTTGCCAATCAACAATTAAAGTGTAGCTCATTGTCTCAAATACTGGATACTCCCTACTTCTCATTAGAATACAATGCCTCATCAGTTGGCCATTACTCACTATCAACTAGCTTTCCAACTTTGGAAAATAAAACAGATTTTTAATATTTATCTTTACAACAATACCTGAAAAATTCAGGGCTCTTTGAAAATCTTTTTTTTTTTTTTTTTTTTTTTTTTTTAATATATAAAGCAATGAAAGTGATAGATATAAGGTTCCCAGCAGATGGCCTGGTTCTTGACTATAAAGCCTAAGATCAGAAGATCGTTTTTACTCCTGTACTTTCCAACATTTTTATTTCAACATTTTCAGAGGTCAGACTTTGGGGAAACCAATGTGTCTGTCTCAGAGGTCTCAAACAGATTGTGTTTTGAAAACAAATCTTATCTCTTCCTTCTTTTGTTGATTCCCAAACCATATGCTGACTACTATCACACATCTCTCCATAACGATGTGAGCAATGAAAAGCTATAGCTTGAATCTAAAGTCCAAAAATGAGTCCAGAAATGGCACAGACTGTATCACCTACCTGCAGACCAAAAAAAGTGCCAAAAAATGAATCCTGGTCAGACTGAAATGAAGTAAGAATGTCTGTAGGTTTTCTCCTCACTCTCTGTAGTGCTGCAGAAATGTACTACAGAGAGCTTTCTCTGTGGTGTCAGAGGGCTAGTTTGGCTATTGGAATTGTAGAGAAATATTATTACATGTTTCTGGTTTTGGAGAAGAGAGTGATACATGAATATAGAATAGCATACTTGACTACAACTATATTTCTGATGGGCAGAGGGCAACTAGAAGTTATATACTAAACATCAAAGTCATGCATTTAGACAACTTTGTACATTTAATCATAGACATGGAAATTACTTTCTTGGACTTTGAATTGCTTTGTATCAGCATCACAAGTTAAAATTTTAATTCAGTTCATATTTTAATAGGTGTTTGTTAATTTTGTTTTAACCATAAGACTATTGTGTAATAGTTGCATAAAGAACATTCTTTAATTTTATGATAGAGAATGGTAAAATATCTTCATAATGGGACAAAGATTTATTCTATTATAGCAACTAGGGTTTTTCTTGACCTGAAAATACACTGACAAAGCTAATATCTTGGCGGGGGTGCATGGGGGGGGTTGGGGGAATTTTAAATTAAGAATTAAGAATATGTCATAAAAAGCTTTTAATCCTGGTACATGACTGTTAACAATTTCTACATCTAATAACCAATCTAATAACTAAATTAATACCCTATCTTCTTTTCACAATTTCTTTAAATATAATATTCCTTTTTTGTATTTCCCTGTAACATGTCAGGAGCTTAGTTATACTTTGGTAGAAAAAAAATCAGTTATTTTTATGCATGGTAAATATGTAAAACAATGCATCTATCAGCTCTTTGTAGAAAGCTGACGACCTATTATGTAAACTGTCCCCATAAGATAAATCTAAGCCTTCCACTGTTACCAGTTTCAGATAAAAAAGAGAAAGGGCATGTGCTATGCTGAGGTCATTCCTGAAATACATAGCATTTTACTAAGTGTTTTGGAGTCAGATCTGTGTGCAGAAGAGACAGAGCTTTCCTTAGTTGTAGGAATATGTAGCTCAACCTGAGACCTCTCACGCTCTAGGACACTAGAGCTCTCCAGGCGGCTCCTCAGCAGTGTCTGTGCACTGCCCTTACTAGGAATTTTATTTGTGTGTGTGACGTAAGGGTATGCAGGCTTCTGTAGCTGAGCTGTAATCTTCTCCTACATTAGCAATAATCTAGTAACTCCAGCAGTTTCTCTTTCCAATAAAAGAGGTTTTTTTCCCATAGTCTTATTATTATTCCTGGCTCTATTGAGCTCATGGTTGAGAAGTCATCACAAATTCCCCAGGGAAGCTCTCCTGCTGTAAGAATAGATATTTTTATCTTTCCCATTGTCCAGTGAGATTTCTCTAAATTTTTCCTTACCAATATTGCTAAGATCTGATCAGATAATCATAATAAGCAAAACTCTAATGTAAGAGCATTATTCACGATGCACCTGGTCCACCAAAGCTCCAGAAATACAGAGGTAAAACAAATTGCACAGAGTCATTTTCCATGAAAGAAAAGAGAATTTCACTATGCTCAAGGACTGACAATCCTCCTGGCAGCTCTCCTGGAGAAAAAAAAAAAGTCATTGAGAAAAGCATTTACATACTGTACTTTATATAAAGCACTTATAACAAGAGGGTTTTCTTTCAAAATGGAAAAGATTAATCCTCAAGGAAATTTAATTCTATTACAGAGAAAACATTTTATTTAGTTCTTGATTTTGGAAATAATGATAGAAGTAATTAAGGAAACATTTCCATGCAATTTGTTTCCAAGTAAAATTAAGATGTTTATTCTCTAAGCTCATTTTTCTTTGAAAGTGAAACAGTGTTAAGTGCTTCTTCCTACAGAACAACAGATTAATATAACTTGGATCTAATAGAAGACCTGGGCATGTGGAGCTTCCAGCTTCTAAAAGACTGTAGAGAGTTATTTCCTGTAAAGAATGCAACAAGTCTGATGCTATTGAGCTTTTCGGAGCCCTAGTTCACATATATTCTGTAGTGAGATTCACAGACAACGTATTTCCCACCAGACTTACCTACAGGGCTCACTCCATGATAATACACATGACATATATCTAGGATTAAGGAGTTACTGAACTAAGTATTAATATTCTCACCAACCTCAATGAGACATTCAGTGAATCTCTCCTGGCCAGGCAGTCATCAGTCACATCAGATAGGCCTGGTATCCATTGCTCCTTGGAACAGGCTGATCATCAGGGTTGCTGAGTTTTCGCCTGATTTTCTGCTTTATTCCTGGGATTTTATACACTTTAAGGCAGTGTTTTCCCCATTGAATCCATTCAAATGCTAACTACTGCAGTATCAAAAATTTTACTTCTATGTGTTTTTTCTTATCTTGCACAGTTTTAGCTCACATCTTCTCAGTGATGTCCGACAGTAGGACAAGGGGCAGTGGGTGCAAGCTGGAGCATAGGAAGTTCCATGCAAACATAAGGAAAAACTTTTTCACTGTGAGAGTGACAGGCCACTGGAACAGGCTGCCCAGAGAGGCTGTGGAATTCCCTTCTCTGCAGACATTCCAAACCCACCTGGACATGTTCCTGTGTGACCTACTGTAGGTGATCCTGCTCTGTCATGAGAGTTGGACTAGATGATCTTTCAAGGTCCCTTCCAATCCCTAACATTCTGTGATGCTGTGATCCAAGATAATTTTCTCAGTAAAACCAAGCCAAGTTTACAGAGCCCAAACTAGGCCTTTAACACAGCTGAATTCCTCCACTGTCAAGTTATCCTACTTTTTCCAAGTTATTCCTACCCTTTGCTCCCTACATTTTAACTAGTTCGTGTTCCTAGTGGGCCAGCAGACTTTTCTTCTCATCTTATATTCAAACTCTGTTGACTCAAAGGCAAAATTTGCTGGGGTTGAGGAAGGGGAGGAGGAAGAAAACTTTGAAAGTTGACAGTTGGCAATGTTCCTCCTTGTTTCGCACACAGGTTGTGAACTTTGCATCCCAGGAACCAGGTAATGAATCTGAATCCCTGCAAATGACCAGTTTCAGCGTATTTTGAAGTAGGTCAGGAAGAAAAATTGCTGTCAAGTGACCTGGACAGATTTGTCCTACTTCAACATAAGGAGAGCTGCTTCTATCCAAAGTGACTAAGTTTTTGGTTTTGCCCCATTGAAGGGGGTTCTGTTCCCCTCACAATCCTCACAAGCCCTTTCAGGAGCAACCTGGGGCAGCCAGCCTCTGCCAGGGTAACCCAGTCACTCTCTCACAGAAATTAGAAAGGATCTTGAACAAAAAGTGTTGCAGAATAAAAGAAAGGGGGTAAAGAAAAAGGAGAAGGTAATCATTAATATTCCATCACTCTTTCACTCAACCATGCAGTACAACAGAAATTTTATAAATTAGTCCCTCTGAGAACTAAAGTCAACTCTGTCATATCAACAAAAAAATTAATCTTCCTTAAAATATTTCTTAGGGCTATACTTATACCGTAACTTCTTCAAGAAAATTCACCATTCACATTCTGATTTAAATCCTCAAAATTGAGCTTCAGTCATACCTGAATGTAAATAAAAACAGAAACTAAGAGCTGTTACATCTTTTGTCAATTTTATCTCATTAATTAGCTTTCTGTCATGCACAGTAGGAGTGTTTATGTTTCACATTTGATATAATCTCAGTTTTCTTTTCCAGGCTGACAAGTTTTTGATGACATATTACATACATTTTGATGACATTACACACATTATTAAAGAAAGGCAATCTTTAGCACAACCTATTTTTCCAATGGCTTCTGCTGGTACAGCTTCTTCAATATAAAGCAGGAAGTATTTTAGTTATTCTCTTGAAATAATTGTTCCTCAAAATATAACTCCCTATAATAGAGAAATCAGATTGCATTTAAACTTAAAGACGTGTTATGTCAATTCAGGATCTGTCACTACATGGTTTGTGAGAGCCAGTTGGCTCAAGTGCTCAAGTGCTGCTCCCTTAAGTCATATAACTTTCTTTTCCTGCTTTCTGCCTCTTTCATCTTGCACTAAGAAGGCAAGACAGTGCTATCACAGGCTGATATTAAAAGCTATTAACAGCTGAAAAGATCTGACTGCAGGACGAGCATCTTACCTCCAAGATACAGCTTATTTTCACCCTGCAAGGAGCTGGAAAAGAACAGGTGTTTTAGAAAATGCAGGATCTGAAAAACAAAGTAAGGTTGGTTAACTAAACAGCCAGCAGCTCACACAGACATGTGCATAGAATCATAGAATCATTTAAGTTGGAAAGGATCTTTAAGATCATCAAGTTCAACCATTAACCTAACACTGCAAATCTGCCTCTAAACCATGTCACTAAGCACCACATTTACACGCCTTTTAAATACCTCCAGGGATGGTGACTCTACCAATTTCCTGGGCAGCCGGTTCCAATGTTTGACAACCCTTTTGGTGAAGACTTTTTTCCTAATATCCAACCTAAAGCTCCCCTGGCACAACTTGAGGCCATTCCCTCTTGTCCTGCCCTTGTTACTTGGGAGAAGAGACCAACACCCACCTCGCTACACCCTCCTTTCAGGTAGTTGCACAGACCGGTAAGATCTCCCCTCAGCCTCCTCTTCTCCAGACTAAACAACCCCAGTTCCCTCAGCTGTTCCTCATAAGACTTGTTCTCTAGACCCTTCATCAGCTCCATTGCCCTTCTTTGAACATGGTCCAGCACCTCAATGTCTTTCCTGTACAGAGGGGCCCAAAACTGAACACAGTACTCGAGGTGTGGCCTCACCAGTGCTGAGTACAGGGGGATGATCACTTCCCTAGTCCTGTTGGCCACACTGTTTCTTATAGAAGCCAGGATGCTACTTCTGTCAGCTCCCTCAATACCCTTGAGTGGATCCCATCAGGCCTCGTAGACTTGCGTGTCTAAGTGGTGTAGCAGGGCACTAACCATTTCCCCTTGGATTATGAGGGCTTCATTCTGCTTCCTGACCCTGTCTTCCAGCTCAGGGGACTGGGTACCTGGAGAACAACTGGTCTTACCATTAAAGACTGAGGCAAAAAAGGCACTAAGTGTCTCAGCCTTTTCCTCATCCTTTGTCACTGTGTTTCCCCCCACATCCAATAAAGGATGGAGATTCTCTTTAGCCTTCCTTTTGTTGCTAAAGTATTTATAAACGTTTTTATTTTATTTTATGGCAGTAGCCATATTAAGTTCTAATTAGGCTTTGGCCCTTCTAATTTGCTCCATGCATAAGCTCACAACATCCTTGTAGTCCTCCTGAGTTGCCTGTCCCTTCTTCCAAAGGGCATAAACTCTCCTTTTTGTCCCGAGTTCCAGCCAAACCTCTCTGTTCAGCCAGGCTGGTCTTCTTTGCCCTTCAGGACTGCTTCCCAAGGGATTCTGTCAACCAGTCTCCTAAACAGGCCAAAGTCTGGCCTCCAAAAGTCCAAGGTAGCAGTTCTGCTTACCCCGTTCCTTACTTGTCCAAGAATCGAAACCTCTATCATTTGGTGATTGCTATGCCCAAGGTGGTCTCCAAACACCACATCACCTACAAGTCCTACTCTGTTTGTAAACAGCAGATCTAGTAGCGTGCCTTCCCTAGTTGGCCCATTCACCAACTGTGTCAGAAAGTTAACTTCCACACTTTCCAGGAACCTCCTGGACTGTTTCCTCTCTGCTATATTGTATTTCCAGCAGACATCTGTTAAGTTGATTCTCCCCATGAGAACAAGGGCTAGTGGCTGTGAGACTTCTCCCAGCTGCTTACAGAATATTTCATCTGCTTCTTCATCCTGATTGGGTGGTCTATAACAGACTTCCACCATATCTGCCTTGTTGGCCTTCCCCCTGTTTCTTACCCATAAACATTCAACACCATCATTAAGCTCTAGACAATCAAAACACTCCCTTACAGGGCTACTCCACCACCTTTCCTTCCTTGCCCATTCCTTCTGAAGACTTTACAGCCATCCATTGCAGCACTCCAGTTGTGTGAGTCATTTCACTGTGTTTCCGTGATGGCAACACTATATCAATAGTTTTCCCACTGCAAAATGGCTTCCAGCTACTCCTGTTTGTTGCTCATGCTGCGTGCATTGATGTAGATGACAGGTAACAAGACAGCTAACTGTGTAAGCACAGTGGAAAACAGCTCAGCCTGCATCAACCACTTGCAAATTTACCCAGTTCTTTGAGATACATTGATATTATGTCTATATAGCCAGTGGCATCCAGGCTAGCAAGTCTAAAATTGCATCATGTGTATCTCTATGAGCTGAAGTCATAAAAGGAACAGATGAGATGAAACAGATCTACAGATTTTTGTAGCAAAAGATTATTTTTTTAATCGAGCAACAATAGAAAATAGAACATAAAAACATCTGTGCTGGTTGGTTTCAAAGTACATCTATTCCAAAATCCCCTAAAGCAACTGAGATGCTTAGAGAAATGCATCAGAAGACAGCAGCCATGCGATGGTGATGCTTTCCCAGAATATTTCCTCAGATTGAACAATCTGTGGCTTGAGGACTTTCTGAAGAGAGAAGCAAATTGACAGTACAGGAAAGAGAAATGGAGAAAGACGCAGAAGAGTCTGTATACACACATGAAGAAGATCCTAAACTTTTGTGAAAGGGACAGCTCTCAGGAGTGGGTTCAGGCAAGAGTGGCAAGTTGTGAGAGCAAGCTTGATTCTTTGCTGTTCCTAAGCAGGGACCCAGTCATGCACTTGTAGCGTGTTTGGGCCAATGTATTTGGTTTACATGGCAAGGTTTTGGTACCAGGGGAGAGCTACAGGGGTGGCTTCTGTAAGGTAGCTTCCCCCATGTGAGAAACAGATGGTTTCAGTAGGTTCCAAGATGGAGCCACCGCTGGTCAAAGCTAAGCCAATTTGGTAGCACCTCTGTGGTAACGTATTTAACAAAGGGTAAAAATGCTGCACAGTAGCTGGGACAGAGGAATTAGAAAAATGTGAGAGAAACAGCCCTGCAGGGAACCAGGTCAGTGAAGAAGGAGTGGGGGATATGCTTCAGGTGCCAGAGCAGAGATTCTCCTGTAGCCCAGAGAGAAGACCATGGTGAAGTTGGATGTCTCTCTGCAGCCCATGGAGGACCATGGTGATGCAGATATCCACACTGCAGGCTGTGGAGGACTGCATGTTGAAGCAGGTGGACACACCCGGAAGAAAGCTGCAGCCTGTGCAGAGGAGCTCATGCCAGAGCATAGTCCTGTCAGGAGCTGTGGTCCATGGGTGACCCCCACTGGAGCAATCTGTTCCTAAAGTATCCCATGGAAAGGACCTATGCTGGAGCACTTCTTGAAGAACTGCAGCCTGTGGGAAGGACCCATGCTGGAGCATTTTGTGAAGGACAAACTTTTTAGCAGGAACTGTAGAGCTAGGACAAGGGGTAATGGTTTTAAATTAAAAGAGGGCAGATTCAGACTACCTATAAGGAAGAAATTTTTTACAATGAGGATGGTAAAACACTGGACCAGGTCGCCTAGAGAGGCGGTAGAAGCCCCATCCCTGGAAACATTCAAAGTCATGTTGGACAGGGCTCTGAGCAACCTGATCTAGTTGAAGATGTCCCTGCTCACTAAATGAGGGTTGGATTAGATGAACTTTAGAGATCCCTTCCAATCCAAACCATTCTGTGATTCTATGACTGTATCCTGTGGGAGGGAACCCATGCTGAAGCAGAACAGCATGAAGGGGAGATTAAGTGTTATGAACTGACCACCAAGTTGATTACCCTTTCTCCCTGCATGAGGAGGAGAAGGTAGAAGAGTTGGGAGTGAATTTGGGCCTGGGAAGAAGGGGACAGGGAAAAGGTATTTTTAGTTGTGGGTTGTTTGGGTTTTTTTTTTCTTCTTCTTCTTTTTCACTATTCTTGTCTGTTTTTAATTGTCAATAAATTAAATTAATCTTCCCCAAGTTGAGTCTGTTTTGCCCATGATGGTAATTGGTGAGTGATCTCCTTTTCTTTATCTCAACCCAAACAATTTTCATCTTATTTTCTCCCCAGTCTTGCTGAGGAGGGGGAATGAGACAGCAGCTGGGAGGTTGTCTGGAAGCTGGCCAAGGTTAACCCACTACAACCAATTACTCTCCAAACTAGATATTCATCATCCCAGAAGCAATGTTTTGGGACCAAAGCTAAGCCAATTTGCTTAGTGGCATTAGGGTGCTTGCTAAAAGGGCCCAAACATTGCCTGTCATAGGAGTAGCTGCAATGCAAGCAAACTGAATTGTTTGAGCTTTCTAAGGGCTCCTATGGACATGCGCATCCTGCAGGTGACATTGTAGAGGGTGGGCCACTGAGCACACTGGGCTTTGGGTATTACCATAGAGATCAACCACAGCCTCTATAGACAACTTCTGAAAGATAGCTAACAAATAAGAAATAGTTACGTGCAGATTATGTCACAGGGAACAGGCACTTTCCTACTATCTGTTGTCACCTTTGTGGTTCTTGTGGTGGGTTGACCTTGCCTGAATGCCAGGTGCCCACCAAGCCACTCTATCACCCCCCTCCTCAGCAGGATGGAGAGGGGAGAAAATAAGATGGAACAAAATAAACCCCAAACTTGTGGGTCAAGACAAAGGCAATTTAATAGAAGCAAAGCAAAGCTGTATGCGCAGAAGCTAAAGAACAAAATATTTATTCTCTACTTCCCATCAGCAGGTGATGTTTAAACACTTCCCGAGAAGCAGGGTTTCGTACGTGTTGTGGTTCCTGGAGGACAAATGGAAATAATGAATGCCCCCCCCCTTCCCACTCTGTTCCCCTTGCTTTTATTTCTGAGCAGACGTCATACGGTATGGAATATCCCTTTGGTCAGTTTGGGTCAGCTGTCCTGGCTGTGTCCCCTCCCAAGACCTTCCCCACCCCCAGACTACTGGGGACGAGAAATGTTGGAGAGACAGCCTTGATGCTGTGCGAGCACTGCTCGGCAGTAACTAAAACACTGGGGTGTTATCATCACCTTTCTAGCTACTAATACAAAACACAGCGCTCTGAGGGCCACTATGGGGAAAATTAATTCCATCCCAGCCAGACCCAATACAGTTCTTCTGTCAGAAAATCTTATTTTTAGTTTCTTTCTGTGCTTGAGGGCTTTCAGATCTGTATCTCCAAGGAATTACTCTTACCCACCTGTTTATAGAGGCATCTGAGGGCCTGGGAAAGCATTCTTAGCTCTACCTCTTGACATTGTTTCACAGTGCAAAATGAACCAAGGTCCCAATCTTCAAGCACTAAGTATTTGTCCAGCTCTTGAAACATGCAATGAAAGAGTTTTGAATGTACCAAGTCACCAGGCGAGAGAATTTTATTTTCTTTTTCTGCCCTAGTGAATCCTGAATCCTTTTCTGCCTAAAAGCAAGATCTTTGCTGAAAGAGTAGAAATTATCTTCGTTTCTCCCTTGACAAAACACACAATAAGCTGGCAGCTGATGCACACTCCAGAGCACTGGGAGTCAAATCTCTTCAGCAAGGGAGGAAACTGCATATTACTTGTATCTGATGGAAGCTGCTGCTATTCTTGGGGAAAAAAAAAAAAACGAAAAAAAAAACCAAAACCCAAAAAACCTCCTCTGAGTTCAGTTGTGTCATAAAAAAATCCGCAGCTCTAATTCCCAGTTTGGTAAAACTCCAGTGGGAATTGCACAACACATCCATGGGGTCACAGAAGAATACCTAACTTATAGACAGGTGCAAACCCGTCACTGCACTGCTCTATGCTATGAAAACTAAGCCAAAGTTTCTATCAGTCCTGTTTCGTGTTGATGGTAGATGAAGAAGAAATCGGGAGCTGCAGTAGTGTCCACAGAACCACAGGGCAGTAGTACCTCAGGAGCACTACAATCATATGATGGCACCATGCAGCATTGCTACTTGAAATGAAGTAAAGGTACTAGTCTAGAAAAACTGATAGATAAATAAAGTAAGGTGAAGCATTGGATGAATTCAGAGAAATCTGAATTCTGAAAATTTGCAACAGTATATTGATTTTTTATCTTAAAATCATGTCTATACTGATGACATTCTGTATTTACCACATAGGCAAGCATAGTATATGTTCCCATATGATTAGCTATTCAAGTATTTGCTTTTGATTTAGTATTGAAAGTATAGAATGAAAAATATTAGTATGTGCATATATGAAAATTTTCTCCCATGTTCTGCTACGCATGTAATACATTTCACAATTTCTGAAGTCACACAGGACACATAGAAACCTAAAAATATGCCAACTAAATTAACATTATTTTCATTAAACTTTAGGGCTTCCCATCTTGCTAAAAACAAACATTTTCTGTACCTGAATTTTTATCACAAGAACTAACACCTAACTTGCCTATGAATCACCATTACATCACATTTTTTAAGACAGATCTATTTGCAAGCATAATGGCAGTCACTGAATGGTTTGAATTCCAAATTATGCTTGATATGGCAGCTTTGCACATATAAGTGTAGTCACTAAATCTATTTTACAGTTAGAGCTCAAGACCAGTAGAGAAAGATGATAGCTGTTTGAGAGAAGAATGAAGTACCCTACCCGTAGCAATGTCCTCAGCAGATTCACTTGAATACACGTTCTCGGTATTTGACCCATGGCAGCCTAAACTGTAGATATGATCTTTCAAACTGTTATTCTGAAAAATATAACACAAAAAAAGTCATCTTAGAAGTTACTACACTACCTTGCAATGACTAAGTCAACTCATGTTTCACACACAGGTTTAAGTTATTCCATAACTTTTAAGTGTTGGGAAAGTCCTACGTGGAGTAAAGAAAACTGACTTTTGGGAAAACTCACTGGAACTCCAGGGAACAAAGACAGGAAGGCTCTACACTGCCAGGGTTACAACCTAGGAATCATCTTACTCACTTATTTTCTGTCATTCTGTAATATTATACCTGCAATATAACTGGAATTACTAAGTAATTTTTTTAATTTGTCTGCCAAGTTATGAAATTACATATGAGCTGCCAAATGCTATGCACCAATATCCTTCAATGATGTGCGTAATTCTTCAAGCTGTAGTTGTTGACCTATTAATAGTTGTCAACTACATTTCAATTGAGGGGTATCTGGATGATGACAGAAGGATTTCATATAGTCTCCATGTGTAGATAGTAGGATTGTGGCATGGTGGCTAGAATTTTAATGCAGTGATTTAGCACCGTTCGGCTGGTTGTCATTCCATGGTGAGTACTGTAATAAACTCAGACTGACAAAGGGTGGGAAGGAAAGATAATTTTCCTGTAATGTCTTTTTCACAAAATTATTTACTTTAATGCTTATATTTGTTGTCACTGTAAGCCTTAGAAATCTGTTGATAGCCAAATTGCTATGAGGTCAGTCATTTGAGATCTGAAGGTGATTTTCTAGGATGACAAACTTATGTTTCCTCCAGAGGTGATTTCATTAGTGATGTCATGACATAAAACATTTAAGATGGCTGCAACTAGTTTTAAATGTGTCATTGCTGGATGCTCTAAGACAAGCAAGGAGACTGACCCAAAGCAGTAGACCTTACATGTACATCTTCTACAGACTTCTGATAGATTTCTAGCATCCAGGCAGGAAGAGAGCAAGTTCTGTCATTTATTAAATAAAAAGGATAATGTAATTTTCACTAGATGTCAGACATACCTCAGAAAACAATCCTCTTATGGTGTCTATCTTTTTTTTTTGTATGTTTATTCACCTCTCCAGTTACTAATCTGATTTAGTTTTTCATTAGATTGTCTCAATCTAAATTTGTTCATTGATATTAAAGCAGATTTAAGAAATTAAAAAGTGAGAGCAAATATAAGAAATTAGAAATAATCAAGGAAACTGCATCACATTTCATGATTTTTTACTTTTGACAAATGACAAATCCACTCATTTAGAAACAATACTTTGATTATATCAAGTTTTCTTAATCTAGAATAATTTTTATAGCATAACAGAAAATGACCAACATGAACATTTGATAAAACTATTAATCACAACACAAGACTTCTACATAAGACTTCATAGTAACATAAGATCTTATTTTGCTGTTGCTGGCTATTTCTACTGAGACTGAATTCTAACCTCAGGTAAACTGAAACTAACCACTATGTTCACATTCCTGAACACAAAAATGGATTTTGGCCCATTTTGGTTAAAATGCAACTGCAGTGCAACAGAACAACAGGAAGATTAAAGGAAGGTGGATCCATCTCACTTGGCACTTTGCTGTTTGCATCCTCTGGAACCCCAGGTTTCCATCCATATATATTTCATTCTTTCTCTGTCTCCAACTGAAAGAGGCTTGAGTGGCTGGGTGGCTTAAGCAGATGGGTGCCTTTTTCATACCTGTTGACAGCTCCTCAGTGACATTTAAGAGTAAGTAGCAACACTGAAACCCCCAGAACTTGCCTTGACTTTAAATGTAGCTGACTCTAGCTTCTTTATTTGAAACCAGTTTCTGAAAGCATCCTGCAACACTTAATAATGAAGAGTCTTGCTATTCACTAATGACCACTGTAAATTTTTTAAAAATACAGTTTAAGCCCAATTGTTGTGACAATTACTCCTTTCTTTATCAAGAAAACTAAAGAATATTTGAAATAGAGCTAGGTGCAATATTTCTAATGATGTCTATTTTTTTTCCTAGCTATCTTTATTGACATGTTATGTTGCCAATTTTTTCCCTCACAATTGTCACTGTAGCAAATGAATTGTCAGCTTGTCATAGTGAATCAGAAAGTTCCTTCCTGTGCACCTCACCTTGGATGTAGCACCACGATAGCAATGCACAGTCTGAATATTTTGTGGCCCTTTCTAAAACGGGAATTCCCACCACTGTGGACACAAAGCCAAGGGCTACAACCCCCCAAAGAACTTATTCTTCACAGGCATTTTTTTGAGTGCCTCAAGCCATTAGTTTTGTTTCTGTTCATTTTCAGAAATATTCCCCTTGACCTACTGCCTGACCCCTACAGCACCTCTTTTTCTGCCGCAGAGGAAGCCCCGTGGATATCTCATCGATGGTGCCAGGTAACTCTGGCCCCTTCTGTCATTAGATTTGATGTCAGCCACAGCGGTCAGCTCCTAATTCTGGATGTGGCCCTTGCTGAGCCTGACCCTGAGCTGCCTGACTGGCCTTCCCTCAGGCTGGGTGCGGGCAGGGTGCAGGCAGGGCTGCAGGGGAAGCCGCCCAGGGTGGCAGCACCCGCCATCCACCCACAAGCTTGTGCCGCCCCATAACGGTTTCTGCTGCCCATGGGACATGGCCAACGATGCCTAGTCTTGGCTATCATTGCCGCTGCCCTCCTGAGCAGCGTGGCAGGCAAAGCTCTGGGCTGTACGCTGTGTGTAGCCAGCAGCTCTGTTAACGCGGTGCTGGCAAGATGAGTTGGGTGGGTGGGAAGGGGCTGCCATGATTCTGTGACAGATAGAGGCCTCCAGGATTGAGATCAAAGGTTAAATGGCTTTTTGCTGCCATCTCTTGATAAACCAGAGGAAAAGGCAGCAGAAGCTGATACAGTGTCTGGGCAACACCCACTAGGCCAGGGCAGGCATTTAGCACTTGCTGATGAGGATGAATTTACCTTCTGGGTGGACCAAGCACTAATGAGTTGTCAGGAGTGTTTGATGGATGAGCATCAGAGCTGCACTGGGAGAGAGGTTCATTATAAATAAACTCCATGTTCACTCCCCTGACTCAGGGCTGCTGGAGGCTCGGAGGGAAAAGTGGTTTCTGCCTTTGAGAGAATGAGCAGTTTCCTAGTGGCACAGTCTCTGTGTACTATGGAGGGAGCTTTCCACTGTAAAAACAGGCTGGAAACGCAGTCTCTGTCACTGTAAGAGATGCTGAGTGTGGACCCTGGGGTGGCCCAGGGTCAGTGGCTGCAGAGCTCCACAGGGACCCCGAGTCCCTGTCAGATCTCAGTGATGGGGACATTTCCATGGCTAGACTATTCAACCAGCTCCCCACAATTTCATATGTCCCCCAGTTTCCCTCTGGTACCTACACAGCTCCCATTTCGTTGGCTAGCTAAATTTTCTGTGTTCACATGTATGGATATCCACCACTGCAGATAAACAGGTCTGCAGATCAGGCCTCAGAAGAAATGAAATCTAAAAAAGCACATTTTCCTTTCATTTTTCTTTTTAAAATTTATTGTGAAAGAAACAGAAATCAAGATTTTTTTAAAAAAAGTTATTTCTTAATTAAAGACCCTTGAAAATTTTGGCCCATTAATACTCTTTTCATGAGCTCCAAGGCTGCAATATTTTCTATTTAGCCAATGCTATATCCCTGCTTCCCCAGGATGTGGAAAAAAACAAAAGCAGAATAAATTCAAATCAGCAGGGGATTTACCGAGAAATTCCTTTAAACAGGCATTGCGTAAAATGCAGCTGTGGTCCCTGAACAGAAGCCAGGATCCCTGCAGCAATTTCAGAGCCCTGCAATGCCAAATCGCATTCCTCCTTGCTCTCTTTTCTGCTCCTCTGCCACTACTCAAATTAAGATATTGCCTGATGCTTTGGTATTCTTCTGGGTGAAGAGGGATTGAGGAGGCAGCTAAATGAATACTCATTAGCTGGTGGGTTCTGAAATGTGTGAGTCGCACAAGTACTCCACAAAATAAACTTTTCCTGGAAAGTTTTCCAGTAAGACCCTGTGCCTCTGTCATTAGGTGGCAGTTGCATAGAGGGGGATTTTAGATTTAAGTTTTGGTCTTGCATACCTTCATCCTATCTAAATCCTTTAGAGATGCAGAGTTTTTTATTAGATCTGACCCTGAGAGAGAAGAGTAGTGAAGTGGCAGAAAGATTAGAAATAAGTTAACAGAACACCAAAGGGTTTAAGATTGTGATAAACCTAAACTACTAAAAGATCAATAGAGGAATTTCTACTTTTTACTTCAATTATTTGTCCTTGACTTTTCTCTGGAAATAATTTCCCATTATTGAAGATTGCTTGGACAGTTTAAAATATTTTAAACATTTTTCCTAAGGTAGCCACCAGCAGAATTAAAACTAAATTATAATAACAAGAATCATTACTTTCCTAATTTTTAAGACGTGAAATAGGTATCATCACCAACATGTACACAGCAAATACATACTTTCCGTTTAGTTAGACTTATGTTTATATACATTTGTCATTATCCAGCAAATTCAGAAAGCAATGTAACACTATTGTGTGGCCCAAGTCCATTAATACAAACAAACACAGTCACAGTTTGAGAAATGAGAAAACACTGAAATATCTGTTACACTGCTGCTGGTGACTTAGGCATATTCCTGACTGCTCATGGAACAACCTTTACAATTCAACATGGAAATTACCTTGTTAAGCCTACATGTCCTGTAGGCTGTCCTTGAGGATCTCATTTTTAACAGAACTTTGTACCCTTCATTTATTTTAATGGATAGGAGAAAGTTTCAGTCCCCTTCTTTCAAAAAATGGCTAACGTAAATACAGTAAAGAGTAGTGCACACTTATTAAAAAAACCCGAGAAGACTGGAAAAGCCAAGCAGCTCCCCTCCCTTTCCTCAGTCACATGTTTTATACAAAGTCAGTCACTTCTGATTGCGTTAGAAAATTATCTCTCTTTCCCGGTTTTAAATATTGTATGTTATGTCCACAACTTTTCAATGTTGTGGTCTCAACTGTAGTGACTTTGAGTTATCCTAGATCACCTAGTAAGACTCCTGGTTGCACAGGGGAGTGAGTGAGACTAATGGCTTTCTAGTATGAATTGCTTAATCCCTCCAGGATGCTTGGAGAAAAGAATCCTTTTGAACAAGAACACGATTCCTATACATGTATTTAGAACTATACTCCGATGCCCTACTGTATCCTCTAGGAAATTCTAATTGTGTTTAGTTGTCCTCTTAAGTTCTTACGTGATTTAATGATATGAGATAAGACGATTATTCTGATAAGATATTAAAGGGAAATATCAATTTGATTTAATCCCATGTTTCTGCATCAGCATCCCCAAATGAACTGTGCGGCTGAGCCACTGTACTTCCTAATGAGAACTAAGCTTTCTGTCATTGTTCCTGTAAAACTTCCAACTGGAAATACCAGTCCAAGAGCTGTATTTCAACTTACTCAGCTGTGGCCTGAGACAGACAGGCAGATACATGCACAAATACAAAAGCTTTAATTAAGAAAGAGACAAAAATCACACTAAGATATTAAAGATAGAAATGCTTTCTGACAGCGTGCTGTCCAACTGTCCAACCTCATGACCCACAGGTAATCATAACTGAAGTTCTCATATTGATGACCAAAAAGTACATGCTCTCTTAGGTATGAATTAAGTCGTCTCCATATGGCTCCAGGTGTTATAAAATGTTGCTAAATTACTATTTAGCTGCTTCTCATTTTCTTCAACAGCCAACTAGAAAATGAGAATTCTGTTGAATTTTGGGAAGTTATACAAGGCTAAAGTAAGTCTAATAATGGAAGAACAAACTAGAAGTCCCACTTTCTGCTGCTGATTGTCTAGATGGCCTCAGACAGACTACTTCTTTGTAGGCCAAAATAATTTGTGTGTCATAAACGAAAAATCTCCTTTTCTTGACTTCTGTTCATGTCATGCTATTAGATGACCTAATATAATTTTGTAGGTTTATAAGCACATGTTTACTGGATCAGATTAAAGCACGGGCTGGTGTTATGTCTCTGACAGCAGTTCACCTGCCCTCCCCATGCGCATCCCCAAACAGCTTCAGTTCAAGACAGACTATAAAAAAAAAGGCAGTGACATTTCCTTAGGAGCATACCTAGACTCCTGCAAATCTATAGGTTAAGGTGATACTTCCTATCAATTAAAGAGGCAACTAGCCAATGAAGATAAAAATACCCTATCAGGCCCCATTAATTAAGATCAGTATGTGAAGTGGTAGCAGGTTTAGATGCAAATTCAAACACACTGTTGTTCCTTTTTAGCTCTTAGGTGTGAGATTATTACAATGTTGTCATGTTGCACAGTAGCATGTTACCATGCACAATGGACATACAGATTTGTAAAAACCTAATTTTATGGCAATCAAAATTTTGAGGATGATGATTGTATTTTTTTCTAGAACAGACAGCCTGGCTCACCAAATACATCATACCAATCTTAACATCACATAACTTGAGTAAATGGAAATACACTTTCTTGTTTCAGTGCTTTGATATTTGCTTTTCCCCTTTTTCTTTTCAAATAACAGATGAACTTCAGCATAAAAAATGGAAGAGAAATTCATTAACTCTGTAAAAATGTGGATATGAGAGAGAGAACAGATGGACTTTCCTTCCCAGATGCATCCAACATAGACTGGATTTCCTGCAGCAGTAATGGCCAGACCAGACAGAGCTATTCTGAAGGCTTTTACATTATTATACTGATAATCTCATGCTTAAAGACATGTTAGAGAATGCTAATATAGCCAATACTTTGATATAGTAGAAGAATTTAAAAGACAATTATTTTCAACAGGTTTTCTTCTATTGAGTAAGGTCCTTTGCCTACTAGGAGACTGTATGATCAGACTGGGAACTATGAAACCACTGAGACTTGAAGAAGCCTCTGCTGAATGTGATTGTCCATCACGAGCTTATAGAACTCACTGGGACACAGGTTAACTTTTCCTGTATCCAAAATACAAACAAATAAGCAGCATGTAGCCTTGAACACCATAACTCTGTGGATTACAGTAAGGATGGATACCTTTACAAAAATTAAATAATCAAACTTTTCGGTATGTGAAACAAATTAATGTCCAATATCTCACAAAATTTTAAATCTTTGGGACACTGAAAACACAATCAAACATTTTGCTGGTACATGTTTTAGCAGAAAGGAAAAATACATAATGATGAATAATACATTAATATTTAAAATATACAATCAATAAATACAGGCATGACTACAATTATTCTACTACCCTAAAACATCTCAATATCAAAAGTTCACCAAACAGCAAAATTATGAGAAATATACAGAATTGTGGAATCTAGCCAGAAAACAATTCTTCCTTTCTAATTTTGCTGATTTACAGAACTTTTCACCAAATCTGTATTTATTATGTAACTATCAATATATTCTATTAAAGATTGGTCTGATATATGAGTCACTCTAATCTTAGTATTGCCTATTGATGGTGCATGTTGACATGGCTTCTTCCCTGTTCTATTGTTTCACTATTTCTCATCTAAGCCTTAGTTTATTTTGTGTATATATAGACCTCTATAAATCCTCAGTGAAACATTTCCACCCTGCTCCAGAACAGATCCTAATATAAAACAATAGCCAAAGCAGAGAAACTTCCATAAGGATTTGCATGCTTAATGCATTAAAAACAACATAAGGCCCGCAATTAAGATTTGATGCAGTGTGATGTTAAATCGGAATCCAAATGTGATTGCACAGAAAATTCAGAAAGTTTCATCCTTTAAATTAAAAAAAAAAAAGGATCAGAAGTTTGTAAATTAATGCCTAGAGATGCAAGGTAATGCACAATTAAGTAATGTAACCTAACATATGTCCTACATACTTAGATACAGTGGGGGGCAGCCATAGTATTAGAGCACCAATCTACGTATTGTAGACCATATGTCACATTTGCAGACCACTTGGAAGCTGCACCTGCTGTGAAATGAAGTTCCTATTTGCTCAGCAGATCTGACAGTGGGAGAATACCTTGTGCTAGCGTTATCTTTACTATATATTCCCACAGTACAAAGCCACGCTATTGATGCTGATTGCTAAACCTCTGTTTTTGATGCTTGTTATCTGAAAAGCTCCGTTTTCTTCATGGTAAATCCCTTGCAATTCATCTTATGTCTGCAGAACTGTCTCTGTTTTTCTTTATATCTTCTCTCTCTTAACTTTAGGACAATTAAGGTGTTAAAAACTTTCTTCACCCTGTTGCTATTCACTTTCATTCTTCATAGCAGTTTTTCAGATCTCTCTTCTTATCCTACCAAATTTTTAATTAAAAAAAAACCCACTACATTTTTCCAGGAAAGGTTTTCTCAAAGACCTGCATTCTAGAATCACAGAATCATAAAACCATAGAATGCTGTGAGTTGGAAGGTACCCACAAGGACTTGGTGCCATGATTACCTCCCTGGGGAGCCTGTTCCAGTGCTCCACCACCCTCTGGGTGAAGAACCTTTTCTTAATGGCCAACCTAAGCCTCCCCTGGAACATCTTCCTGCCATTTCCTCTCCTCCTATTATTGGTTGCCAGAGAGAAGAGATCATGACCCGCCTCTCCTCTTCCTCTTCTGAGGAAGTTCTAGACCATGATGAGGTCTCCTCTCAGTCTCCTCTTCTACAGGCTGAACAAACCAAGCGACTTCAGCCTCTCCTCATATGGTTTCAATGTCACTGATTACCAGAAGATTAGTAAATATTGATGATTTATGCTTCTCAGTTATTAAGAGCTATGTCTGAAAAAGTGTCATGTCTCATTTAAATAAATTGCTATATCCCACATCACTCTCAAAAGCCAAGAAAACATCTTATTTTAGATCTTGCTGCTCTCTATAATTCAATTTATTTGACTACATTTATAATTTTTTGGCCTATGAGTTTTTTTTTTTATTTTTTTTACTAGGTGATGTATGACAAGCTTCCCCAATATACTGCCCAGCACAGCCCACCAAAACTTTCTAATATGTCCAGGTCAGTAATTAATTTATTCTACCAGTCTCCATTGCAGTACACCCTGTGATCAATCAATCTTATTATGATCCAGTATCAGAGCTATATAGGCTTGATTAATTGCCCAGTTTTTCAAGGGTGTCATTTGCTACTAGAGGGAAAGAAATGTTTCCTCCTCCAGCAAATCCCAAAAGCATACACAAAGCATTGAGTTATTTCAATTTTAGAGGAAGAATGATGGGCTAGGGCAGTGACCATGGTACATCTAACAGTACTTGCCCATCTTTCCTGAAGCTCCACTCTTAGCTTGTGCAACTCCCCTGAATGTTTATATCTGTGTAGTTCGTATCTGTTGACCTGCATCAAATGAATGTCTGGTTCATTCTCTGTTCTCCTCCTCTAATTCTGATGCACGTCTTTTAAAACAGAACATTCTTTTTCTTGTTTCATAAAAATGGGATGGTGCTGAAAACCTGTCAAAACTGCATTTAATGACAATTTTTCATAGAAAATTCATTGCAGAAAGCTGCCATTTTTTCACCCTGTCTCTATAATAACCAACCTACATAATCACGTAATGATCAAGAACAACACCAAAACATATTAAAGACACATTTTTACTCGCTGAGATGAAGTAGGGAATCTCAGGTTCTCCTGGTGTCCTTTCTCATATTCAAAACTGTCCCATTAAGATTTTGAATAAACAGGAAGAAAACTTTTCTTTCACTTGTGGTATTGCTGTCATACCTCTAACAAGAAAACTGCAACCATGAGTGTGATCTTCCTGTCAGATCCATTCTGTAAAGTACCAATCTTAGCTGGTACTACTCTCTGGACCAAAACCCTCTTGTCAAGATGCAGATGCCATCCCAGGGCAGAAATTTTGTGCATCTGTGGTCTCAACTGCTGCAAAGTCCTTACAGACATATTTAACTTAGTGTTTGCTTAAGCCCCTCCTGTTTTTGCAAAGTGTTGAAGCTTTTGTTTTAACATTTTGAGGAATTAGGCTGCTGGTTTGGTGCCAGCTTTTGTCTGAGATGTTAAATTGAAACCCCTTCTGCCTGGTTTCATTGACCAGCAGCTGGGAAAGATGAACAGTTCATGTCATTAAAATAAAAATAAAATTACAAGATTTGAGAGGGATGTGCTTGCCATGGTGGCCTTCTTCTTTTTGGTAATAGTTCTGACATGGAAGTATATGTGAGGGTGGTCAGACACTGGAACAGGTTGCCCAAGGAAGTTGTGGATGCCCCATCCCTGAAGGTATTTAAGGCCAGGCTGGAGGAGGCTTTGAGCAACCTGGTCTAGTGGAAGGTGTCCCTGCTGATGGCATGGGGGGTGGAACTAGGTGATCTTTAAGGTCCCTTCCAATCCAAACCATTCTATGAAGAGGTCTTTGCTGAGTGTATATAGTTACTGTTCTGGCTGTGCCTGTGCAGAAAGTAGTTAGTTTTGAAGGTTTTCAGAAGCTTAAATTAAAAATAAAATTTTAAAAAAAATCACCTAATGTTCTATTACATCATTTTACAAGTGCATCAATCTCTTGTTTCCTTTAACATGCGGCTTTCAGCTTTCAAGAAAAGCACTCCCTGTGACTGACACCACAA
>NW_010301889.1:22901-23138 GCF_000700745.2 Antrostomus carolinensis
ATGCAGCTGTGTGCAGGATGACTTTCACCACCCATTTAACACATCCTTACACCTTTTTTAAGCGTAGAAAGCAGCCAGGGAGGCCACATATTAGTCCTGGCTGGAATTTCACCCGAGGCGTTCACACCTGCTGCTGCCTGGAGCCCGAGAGGTTGCACAGGCGTGTGAGTTCCGCGCAGCGTCCTGCGAGCGGGAGGTGCCAGCCACCCCAGCCCCGAGCGGCGCCGCGGAGACGCT
>NW_010301890.1:0-24527 GCF_000700745.2 Antrostomus carolinensis
TCCATCCTTCCAAAGCAGGGCATTTGCAGAGATCACTAACTAACTTTCTGCCTTTTCACATAACACAAACCCAGCTCAGTCTTGTGATGAGGAACAACCAGTAGCAAGAAGGTCATAAGGGGAGACTAAGCACTCTTCCAAAGTACTGCAAACTGAAAAGAGGTGTTTCCTGAGGGCAGTGCAGCCCTTGCCCCATCTGCATGTGACTGCAGCTGCTGAAGCAGTTTCTGTAAGTCTCAAAGCACTACACAGTCCGAATCCACAGAGCATCTGTAGGCACCACTGCACTGGAGAGAGGACAACTCCTTGGGTTTAGCTATGACCACCCACAGCTAATGCACATTGGGAGGGAGGAGGGTTGCTACCTCCCGAGGCACAGCCACAAAGCCTGAAGAACTGCACCTGTGCAGCACAGTGGTCAGTGCCCTGCCCTCCTCCCCACCGTGCAGCAGCCCCTCGCTGTGAGAGTCCCCATCAGTCTTCCCAACTGAGAGAAAGCAGGTCATGTCCCCTCCACCAATGCCAAATGGATTTTTTTTTCTTTCTTTCTCATTTGCCACCCAGCTGCTGTCAGAAGAACATATTACATCAGTAGTCCAGACAGCTTCACATCATATGCACCAGAACAGGAGATTAACCTTTTCCATCTGGAGACATCAGCCTTGCCATCACCTCCCATAACAGTGGGGCTCTGGCACAAAGCCTGTGCCCTTCTGTTAATGAGGAGCAGAGTAACATGCTAATTGAGCATAACTAGTGCTTTGAGGTCTGCATTGGGCTGCCTACTGCTCAGCAGGCAGAGCTTGAGTTGGTTATCATGCCTGATGCCTGTTTACAGCTTCACAGAACTGCTCAGCCCTGCTCAGGGAAATGGGGGGAAAAGGGCTGTTAACAGTTTCCTGTCACAAGACACAATAAATCCAACTCTGCGAACTCTCAAAACATCATCCCCCTCCCTTTCCCAGGAAACTCAAGCCTGACTGTCCCTCTCCCTGCAGAGTGGATTCTCACTGTTGCACAGAAACATGGGATTGCAACTCCCAATACTCTTTGTAAGGGCAACAAACTGTAGACCACGGCAGGGAGCAAGTTCTTCAAACAAACTGGAACTTGATGACCTTCAGAGCATGATTAAGGAAAGCTGATCCTTATGGCAGCGAGTTTGCACTAGATGAACTTCTGAGGTGCCTTCCAGCATTCTCTTCTATGACTCTGCTTGCAAAGCCCCATTTATTAGACAGCATTTATGACAAAGGCAGAGCTTGTGTTCCTAGGTGGTACATAAAATATATTGGCTTTCTAACGCAATCTGTTACCTATGTAAGGTTATATATATTATCTGGTCACTAACACACAATTCAGATTAGCTGCTAACAGTATTTAAAATTTTATTTAGGAAGTCAGTGTTGATAAATCACACAAAAGAAGTGATACTGTTATTAGCTGGTGGCTAATAGCTATGAAAGTGTCCGAGAAGCTGCTTTCCAACGTTTCCCTTTTGCTGCCATACCAAACAACCTACTGTACCAGAGATAGTTGCTAATGATTATATGAGAAATAAACATGCTACAGAAAACTCCAGATTTACATGGGGGGTTCCCCCCCAAAAAAAATCCAGAGAAAAATGTGTTCATAATATATCTGTTCCTGATATTTGGAGGGGGGAGAGAACTGTCTCATGAAGTTAATAGTTTCTTTTAATAATTGGTCATCAGTATTCCTCAGGGAATATTTTCAGGCCCTGAAGCTGTCAAATCCACTTTTGTTGACTGTTTCAAAGTCAGACATATCATTCTTGACAGATAATCTGAAAACAGATTATCACATCCTGCATTTTTTTTTTTTCAGGCCACATCTTTCTCCTCTGCAACTGAAGTCCCAGCCAGCCAGATGTCTGAACATCTAGTCTGAAAAAAAGATTTGCTCTTGCAGAAAGAGGGAACAAGGAGGGAGGCGCAGACAGGCAGGAAGAAAGTATTATTTATAGCTCTAAATTGGGAAGATGGGCAACTGAGAGGAGCAAAACCACATGAGAATAAGCTAGGAGGATTGTGGCTTATGCTTTCCACTGATGCTATTTTGCAGGAAGGTTTGTGAGTCAGGCAGGTGGGTGTCGTGGCTTCCAGGAGACTCTAGGAGGGAAGGAGAAGATGAAATAATACGGGGCGCTTCTAATATGTGTTTAAGGATATATACTTAAGGCTGTAACTCTTCAGGGGCTAAATACAGGACAGATATCTTGCTGCTTGGAGGAACAAGGATTGTATTAGAGTATTTGCCCAGAGCTGTAACAATATAAGGAAGTATCAACAGCCTTTCATCAATAATTAGATCACCAAGAGGCAGAGAAAGGCAAGTCTATTCAAAGACCTGAAAATATATGTATGTTTGTGGGCTATTGATCATACTCAAATGTTTAACCACAGTGGATTTAAACAGTGATTTCCTCTCAGTTATAAAATTAACAAACATTCCTTTCCTTAAAAATACATTTCTTTTCCCCTCAGAATGTTATTTCAGGTTACTTCTTGGATTTTTTGACTCACTGATAGTTCACTTTATGCTGGCTTATTAAAAAAAATACATCAGAGCCCAAATTATTTTTTAGATATTAAAATGGCACTGTGCTGTGAGAGAATTCATGACTACTGTTGACAATCTCCATTCATGTCTCCAGGATCCTGAATTACTTAAATCTGTTTGTAAAGCACCCTAACATATTCTCAGTGGAATGGTTAACACCTATGAAAAATGGCATAAATTGGTGTTAATAATACCTAATAATGGATTTATTAACGCATTGGGAATAGAGGAGTCAAAGGGCCTGATGTCCCATAAACAACCACATATTCTTTAGTAATCACACTAACCATTGCAATCTTGGAAACAATTAGTTTTGGTTATATACTGAATACTCTCTTTTGTTAATATGAGTGATCTTTAATATTCCTTATATTTACATTCCCAATGACTATACTAGGTTATTTACAGAACAAAAGACATAACCCTTGCCTTGGCAGGGTTAGGGTCGTCCCAGATGAGAGAACTGAAAGTGGAAAGACAGCAGGAAAGAAATGGGTTAGTCTGTGTCTCCCAAGCTATAGATTACTAAACTGTGTGCATACATTACTAAACAGATTTGTGTGCAATGCAACTGTTAGAGTGTATTTTCCCAAAGTGCCACTCACAGCCTCACATGTACGAAGGTCCGTTCACACCAGCGCTGCATCTCATGAATTACAGGGAAAAGGGAAGACCCTTTAGGGATGGTCCTAACAGGATACAAAGGGCTCAGTAAGTAATTACTTCCTCCCATAACCATGGAAAACTGGGATAAAATACACTCATTTAGCCATAATACTGCTTTCATAAACTTACTGATATAGAAAGGGGGGGGGGGGAAAAATTAAAAAAAGAGAAACCAGTTAGGGCTTTTCTTCATGCTAAACGATGATGATTAAAAGGAGACCTCGTTTTTTAACATATTAAAATACATAGATAGATGTAATGCACAGTCTAGTTTTTTTATATGCAAACTTGCATATAACATATAGTATGTAATATATTTTATGCATGTATGTTATTATATGTAGTGTACTGTACTATGCCCTTTTCCCTTAATACACTGCAAAACTCATTGTGCTGCCTAAACAAGTAACAATAGAGGATGTTTATTATGCATCTTGGGCTTGATACATAAATACATTTTTCCCCTTTTACACCTATTTAATTAAATTGAAATGAGAGTGCCACACAATTCTAAAAGTAGAAAACCTGAATAATAAAACAGCTGTGCTGTACTGTGATTCTGTAACACTTAACCCCAATATCTTAAAAGCACTTTACAGACTTGATCTGCATATTTGTTTCCCTCTCAATTTGGAAAAGTGGAGTAGCTGCTGAAAATTTTCTGTTAACTGCCCTCAAACATCTGTGGAATAACTCTTTGAGAAAATATTAAATGAAAAGGGTATCTTTAATAGATAATTTTTATTTATGTCTCTTTCACATTCATAAGCGTATATTAATATATCAACCCCTAAAAAACAATAGAAAACTTCAAATTACTTTGAGTGGAAACTGAATTTTATTCCTAAAGGCACAAATCTGGAGGCGCCCAACTCTACTGCCTGCACTGAAAATGAAGGTAATACAAAAGTTTCTAAATGAGAAGGAAAAAAGAAAAAACTCTTCACACAATAAAAATAGATAATAAGATGCAAGAACACAAACACATAGAGAGGGAGCTTGTCTTGATGCTACAGTAAGGGAACATTTGAACCTATGTTTCTGGTTGGTTTTCATCCCACCAGAACCCTATCAACAAAATGATAACCATGTATTACAGGCTGCCCACCTACTGTTAACACACACTTAATCCTGCCAACGCCGGTTCTACTGAAAACATTATCAGTGTGCAACCATAAATGAACAAAATTACCATCTGCACACTGAAGAACAGAATTGCAAATATAATTATATCTCTTACATGTTGTAAGTACACAGTTGTTTGAAATTTGGACTTATAACTTGTTTTTCAAATAACAGCTTCAGTCTGCTTCCAAGTCACCAAGGTAATAGCTATAATAAGTAGCTATACCCTAATCAGGGAATGTCACAATAAGCATAGTGCATCTATCTATCTATCTAATCTTTTTTGGCCATGTTATTATGGTTTATGAGCAGTTTTACCACCCATATGTTATGCTGTCATGTTCTTCTAAAAGCTGGTTATTAAGATTAACTAGAGAAAGTGAAATATGAATGCCTGTATAAATTGCAGAGCTGAATGCTGCTGAAAGCAAGATGTCCTAGGTCAGAGGAAGACGTGTCATGCATTGCAGAGCATGCCACTTATTTTGGTAGAAAACCCACAGAATTTGCTGTGGCTTCTATGAGGCTTTCTGACTCATTGCCATAGTTGGTTTCACATGGAAAACAACAGCTGACCCTGATTTATTTCTGCTCTACTAATATGTACCATGGACGTCTGTACAAAACATTAGAATCAATCCTTCTTCTCACCAACTTTAAAGCCAGATGCTGTAATGACCATGTTATTCATCACATTAAGACTGCTGTACCTTCTCAAGAGTTACTGATATCCCTTTCTGACCTTAACAATACACAAAAATTCGAACAACTACTTTAATTAGGACAAAGTTCATTATGACATCAATCATCCTTAGATGCTGACACCTTCATCTTTGGTACAAAATAGAAGAGGTACACAATGGGGTGCAACTAGAAAGTAAAAAGAAACCTCAAAATATGAAAATCTACAGAGACCTTTGGGGATGTGTGACTCACAATGAATTATGATTTGTATGAGAACCAATGCTGTAAGGCTGTTAGGGGCATGGCAGGAGACAAATCTAATTCTGTGACTTATTAGCAGAAGTGAGTTGGACTCGACGATCCTCCTGGGTGCCTTCCAACTCACAACATTCTATGATTCTGTGAAAAAGGAGGCAATTATTATCCTCCACTCGGCACTGAAGAGGACTCATCTCGTGTTTGGGGCATTGCACTTGCAGGAAGCATGGAGAAACTAGAGAGAATCTAGAAGAAAGCAAGATATTTAAGAGAGTTCCTAAAGCTTCGACCAGGAAGGAGAGACTGAAAGACGGGGTTTCCTAGTCTTAATAAAAGAGGAGAGTTTTCTGAGATGAATATGTTCTTGTAAACAAGGACAGTGCTGCTTTTCTCCATGGGTGGACAAAAAATTACTGGTTTAACTTGCAATTAAAAAAAAAAAAAAAAGATTCTGTGATTCTAACTAATAAAAGGACAGACTTCCTAACTAAAAGGATTATTAAGCATGGAAGTAGACCACTGCATACAATTCCCTTTGCTGCAGATCTTTAAGAAAAAAAATCCTGTAAGAGATAATGTAACTGTAAGTAAGTCTCCATCCTAGCAGAACTAGGTGACCTTTTGAGACCTCTCCTAGCAGAAGCAGTGCAAGAACTATGGTTGTCCAGACAGCAGAAGGGAAGTGATGAGCCCCTTTCCCCTGTAACACAGCTTCCCATCTCAGCTGAAGAAGAAGGGCTGGCAGGGCCCAGTGTTCCCACCCAACAGCCTGGAGGAGCCACCCTCACAGCTTCCCAACCCTCCACTCTGGTATTTGAGCATAACAGGGCTAGGTGACAAAATTTCCACCCTCCTGCGTGCAAGAAGAGTCAAACAACACCCTTTCTTCACAAGTCCCTTTGTTGGCACATCATCCAAAAGCCTTCTGCTGTTTCCTAGAACCATCTTCCTAGTGTTTCTGCAGCTGCCTCTGGCCCTCCCTGCTGCCTTTCCCCCCACCCTCTGCCCTGGCTTTCTAAGCCTTCTTAAACCTTTGCATGGAAAACAGCTCCCTGTGGACTGCTGCTCTTGTAGGAACCAGGACACATAAAGAAGGTAAATGACCTCTTGATGCCTATCCTGACAGTGAGGCTGAGATCTACCCACAGTATCAGTAAAACACTAGCTAAGACATTTCTGTCACATCTCTCACTGCATTATTAGAGTGGTAGTTTCAGTATTGGAAGTTCACACACACTTCTCCAAGGTGGACTCTTCCCTGTTCCCCAATTTCAGTATCCTTCCTTTCTGACATACCTTTATATCCTTATATAAAGGTATGTCAGAAAGGTATGTCATATCTTTAAATATCTCTTCTGTCACTGCAGAAGGATTCCTTCAAAAAGAACATGAAGATTATAAACTCTCTGAGATGACACCTTGTTTTGATAGCTGCCTCTGAGATTCAGGAAAAGGTCTTTGGCCAAAATTGTCCATATCCAGTTCCAGGGAGTTTCATTCCACACATGATCAGTAGCAACGTACCAGAGGCACAAAGCTTGTGTGGTAAGCTGTAGACAGAGCAGCATCCATATCAGTACTTTGATGACCTTACACATTGAGTGAGCCCACAGTTGGTTGCTGAAGGAAACAGGATGTCAGCTGATGATGCACAGCACAGGCGCTGTGTGTTCGCAGCGCTGTCCCTGCTAATGAGGTAGGCTGCTGTGCTCTGCAATAGCTGAAATTTCTATGGAGCTTTTATCTTTAGCTTCAATGAGTTACAATAATCCAGCCTGGTTGTGCAGAATGTGTTCATCACTGCTGCTAGATCTGTGCCAAAGAAAAGGAAGCGTAGCTACTTGGACCAGCCAGAAGTAGAATAATTAATTTCTGACTATTTCTAGCATCTTGGTATTGAAATACCAGCTAGAGTAGAATGCTGCACAGAACTTACTTTGAAAATGCTTTGAAAAATGAAGGTCAAGTGCCTTCCCAGAGAAAAGGGGTCACTGCCTCTTCTAGTTCCCTCAAATCACTCACACTAGAAAACATTTCTATGCTGTGGCTCGGGTACAACCTCAGCCAGTTGCTCTCGCTGAGTAATTTAACAATATCTTGTGATCTACATGTCAAAAACAGTAGGAAGATCAAGTATGGATGTTAATATGATTTAAAAGGTACTTTGCAGTAGCAACAGCTAGAGACACAATTAGGTCTCTGCTAGTCATGGAAATATAATGCAAGATTAGTGTAAGTAATTACATTACAGCGGTCAAAATAAAAGAGCTAAGCACTGCATTCTCTTTAGTGCCTGTACGCATTTGGAAGTTTGAAGTAGCAGTTCCTTAACATCTTAGCCACGATAATGTACTGTGGAGGCTGTATTGCAGATGTACCTTTAGCATTCTATTCGCTTCTTATGAAAAAAAGCTGAATTAAGGCAGCACAAAATGTCACTTTACAATATATGTTGGAATGAAACACTTCTCTCATACACAACAGCTAAACATTACAGTGTAGATGTATGAGAAGATGGGCAATGTTTGGCACTCTGCATTAGAAGCTGCTAGTAAAGTAGCACCTCATAGGTGAGATGACAGCTTAAAATGTTCAATATAACCCATCTTGGTTGGGGGAAAAATCCCAGTCCAGCAATCAATTCTTAAGGTGGTCAAAATCCCACAATGTTCCAACAGTGTTCCCTGTTGCTTTCTGTTACCAAATGTGACTGCACATCTGGTAGGAAGCTACCAGTAGATTAGCAAGGTACTGCCCTGTAGAACATGACTGGACAAAGGTGAGTAGGTAGAGCACCCATCCCAAAGGTGAGTAGGTAGACCTTCCCAAGAAGCTCCCAAGGAGCAATCTCATTTTAGAGATCCCAGGCATATCAGAAGAGCACACTTTCTTCTACAGCCCTTGGGACTGCAACACACAGTGGTGGGATGCATACCTAATCCCTAGGAATACCCTTCTCCCCATTGGGGGCTTACAAATGAGCTCAGCATAATCCAGTCCTACTGGTGATGGTCCACTGGGCATCACTTTCTGACATCCTGCCAAAGATTAAAAGAGTTCAGGTTGCTTCCTCAGCCCATGAATTTCATGCAGTATCACCAAGTAGTATTCAGTAAATTCTCACCTGCTGCTATAAAATTAAATAAAATGTTCAATAAGCACTATTTTTAAGCACATAACATTTTACTCATTGTGCAATATATGATTCTGTCATTCTCTGCGGGAAAAATGCCTAATTGCTTACATTATATCTCACTGGAAATATAACAAAGAAAACAAGACAGGCTCTTGAAGGACGAAAATAACTGTCATGGCAACATGTGGTACAGGGGCTGACCCTAAGAGAGGGACTTATTCTGAAGACACGTAAATTATAACAGGAATTTTGAGGAAAGCACTGTCAAATTAAGGAAATTGACTGACATCAAAGAAGTCACATTTACCTAAATACTACTTACTTAAGGTTAACCCATATTGTTTTGTTCCTGTGTGTAGGCATGGAGAAAAGTGGTACATAAGATTGATGGAATCCTGATTTTTTTATTCCCTCCCGACTCCATAATATCCTTTCTGCTGCTCTTTAGGACTATAACTCAGGGCAATACAGAAAGGTAGTTTTCTGAAAAATTATAGTGGCTGTCACTTACCTTTGAACGTACAGCGAGTTTGAGAAAATCTCTAGCAGCCTTACGGCTCACTATCTGCGTATGTATATACCTTGTTTTTGTCTCAACAAGCAATGGTATAAACTTGTATTTATTTCCTTTCTGCTGACTGCCTGTCACTCACACACATTTATAGAAAGAGGAGCATACAGGGAACAAACAATAATAACAACAACAACAATAAAAGTGGCATTACATTTCTGCAAATGTAATGGGTAGCCATTCCTCAGGAATCCTGTATGTCCTTTGCACAGAAAACTTGTGGACCTCTAGAACAGCTGCTACTTACTAGTAGTCTATACATCTGCACACACATAAATGTGTTGGATGAGCTTGGTTATCTATCAGATATGCAGAAAGGTAATGGTGTGGCACACATTAGAATTCATGAATGCACTTTTTGTAGTGCTTTTTTTTTTTTCCCCAGAGGTATATTCAGGCCAAATCAATGGCTTCCAGAAAGTGGTGATGATGCAGTACACATCCATTGGAATGTGTACTTGGAAATCCATTCATGAAGGAGGGTGACATGAAAGATTAATTGGGTATTTGTACTTTCTGTGGCCACATTTTTGTGGAGTGGCACCTGTTACATGCAAGTATTTATCAGGTTTGACAAAATGGGGCATAACTGGACATGAAGCCTTAAAAATTCACACTTGCAATTGAAAGAGTAAATATTTAAAGGACACCACAGCCATTGTTCTAGACATGTGGCACACCACGTGGAAGGATGGTGATGCACTGACATTACTGTTAAAAGGTTCATGGCAATGGCTACTTGCTAAATACAATACAATTCGTGAATACTTCCCTGTGAATTAAATGCAAATACTTTGATACGTGACTGAGCGAGCACATTTAGTTACTATCAGCACATTAAATACAATTAAAACCCCATTCTCAAGTGCCTGAATTTCTTCCTAAAATGGCAGTCAGGCAGAATACAGCATTTCCACACCAGGGGCAGGAAGGGGACTGGAAAGCTTAGTGAGGCATGAAAAATTGAATTTTGGCAAGGCAACGGAAAGGACATTGTCAGGCAATTACAGCACTCGAGTGTTCGCAGTCGGCAAAGGCCGGGATCCCCGGCAGCGCCAGCGCGGCATACGGCTGCCCCAAGGCAGCGCGCTCCAGCGGCAGCAGCCATTTGTCAGAGGCAGGGGCTGCTCCCTCCCCTCTGCAGCGGAGGCCCACCCGAGCAGAGGACAGCTGGGGCCCACAGCTGTGTCTCTGCAGCAGATCAATTAGAACATCAAAATTCATCTGCTAATTAGCAAGCATGTACAGAGGGGAAAGAAACCTCCCTTAAATTAATCATTTCCATGTATTAATGAATTCGGTGACATCCCAAATTTAGAGCCGAGCCTGGTGACAAGAGAGACAGCCACGTGAGGCAGCAGCTAACAGGATGAGACGACTTCATTATCGCAAAAGTTGAATCTGCTGCTGAGGGGAAAACAAAACTCAACTAAACCTAAAAATCTGCAATTCCAATGTCGGTGGAAGAAGACCCACATCTAGCAGAGCTACTAACGTCTGATCGCAGCGTAAACAGTGGCCATTGTAACACAGCACTGAGAGTAAATATGAGAGGGACCAGGAAAAATACTAATCCCGGTCAGCCTGACACACCGCTTGCTTTGAAATGCCCCGAAAGTCACTTGACTTCTGTGACTGAGGACTGGGCCTCGGGTCAGCAATTTTTATCCTTGCTTTTATTTATTTTTATATTCGACCTTTGTGTTGTTATTAGAATGACACTTATTGTTTATTCACATGTTGCAATGTTGCCAAGGGGTGTTTTTACAAGAACTCGGCCAAAGTCAGCTGCTGATCCAATACCATTTCAAGGCTTAGCGGGACAAGGTCACTAATTCTTTTTTCTGACACTTTTAAGCGTGGTTAGCATGGGGGACGGGGGAGAGTTATACTAGTTTTTGCATCAAAGCTCAGAGCGTAGCTGTTAATTCTTCCATGTGCAGTTCCCAGCTCAAAGAGACGGCACATTAATTGATAATACATAGAAAATTCTTCAGTTGGGAAGCACACCACTGGTCTCCCGAGTTATTTCCAGTGCCTCAGCCATCACAATCTAATCATAACAGACTTGAGCAGCTCTTCTCTGGATACCGAGCACAAACCCTTTGTTCTTGGAAGTTTGTCTGAGAATGCTTGTATGATGGGTATCTTGTCAGAAATGATTAAGGAAAAATGAACGTCAGTGTGGAGAAGACTAACACAAAATGACCTCCCAGAAACAGCAGCATAAAAAGGAAAACGGTAAAACTGGCATCAACCATGACCCTACTTTTTTTCCCCCCAAAATGTTTATTTTTTAAGGCTTCGTTTTCTTATAACTGTATGTAAGTGTGATTTTAAAGCCATTTGACATCAAATAACCAACTATGAATGATTATTTTAAAATACATTACTATAATCAGCAGCATGGAGAAGCCACAACACAATACCTACTTGGAAACCATAGTCTTTAACCTGATACACTGGTGCTGATGCTTACTTTGTTATTAGGCATTTATTTGCCTCACCGAGACTTTTTCATATTTTGTTCTTTTAACAGCATTCATTAAAACCAAAACTGCATTAGAAGGCTGAAAACACAAAGCCACACAGCAATGCCAGTACATGAGGAGATGAATTCTCTAAGGGGAAGCTATGAAATGTTATTGCTGTCTCTGCTGCAGTAAAACAAACTGTCACAGAGAACCACGTCTACTCTCATCTACTGAAGGAGACGAGCTGAAAATAAGTCACAGAGGAGGTCAACCAAGATAGTACAGTGTCCCAATTGCCTTGCAATAATGAAGAGCGTGTATGAAAAATGTTTAACAATACAAGGAAGTTTTATCACCACCCTCACTTCTTTTCAAATCCTGGACTGAACTTACATCTTGCACCAATTTCCATTATACCCAGTGAAGCTTATGCATGAGCAGGAAGAGTGTGACCCACCACGTTTTACAGCTCTAAGCTGCCATTTAGTTCTCAATTTCTTTTTTAAGTGAGGACTGCTGAATACGGCAAGCACCAAGCTGTAATAGATACTCTATTAAAAGCAGTCCAGAGAATGTGACATTCTTCTTATCATATTACCTCAGTCACTGGCAGAATAATATAATTATGATTCACATTGAAGTGGCCTACAGAATGAATTTAATCCAATTTTAATATAAAATATAGCCACTTAGAGCATATTCCATTCAATAGCTTGTTCAGTCAAGATGGTGTGTAGGGAGGGGAAATGCACACTTGTCATTCCCAGTAACAGAACAACAATCCCTTTAAAGTCAAATATGGCATCAGGATGTTTAAGCAGACATTAGAGGATGCATCGGTGTCACTGCTATTGTGCTGTACTCTGTATATAATTTGGCATGGATGACTGCTGTGTCACTTTCATTCCCTTATGCTTACAATACAAAGCCATAGAGAAATTCGGTATTTGAGTGCTCCTAGGAAGGAGTAAGTAATTCATTCACTGAGAAAAACTCTTTTCCTACCTATATTCATGCAGACTAAGTGGCTGGATTCTGTACTGAAGGACACGGGTGCAAATTCAGAGCGTAGTCATTGAAAGCACACCAGTTGCTGCAATTCTACACTGTTCTGACTGAGCTGATACCTGCTGATCTGATTATAACTAGATGACTTGAAAGTTGAGCACGTCTCATTGATTAGATCTTAGGTAACTCCAAATGCAAGGAGAAATTGCCTAAGTGTGTAAAATTCTCACCACGCAGACAGTTTTTCAGAGAATCCGCTTGAGAGTTATGGTTGCAAGTGTTCAGGTATAAAACTGAATGCAGAAAAGACACAAAAGATAGTAGATATGAGAGGTACTAGACACAAAAGGCATTTGTGCAGGAGTTTAAATTCACTGCTGTGCACATCTGCAAGCATATAAACTTGCGTTAGCTGCTTTTCAGTTTTAAGGCTCTAGCAAGGCCCTCACACTCTGGTAACACAGGAAAAGCTGTGATAGGTTAAAAATTCAGTGGAGAGCTGCATTTTAGTTTACAGTATCTGAGGATCCAGCCAGGCAGTTTACAACTATTTACAACAATTTAGCCATTTGACTATGATTTCCTAGCTGTTTATGAGATTTTTCTTGAGGGTGGATTAAATCCATTAATTCCTTGGATGTCATTCAGGACTTCTGTTGTTGTTTTATTTTGTTAGGGTTTGGGATTTTTTTTTTGTTTTGGGTTTTTTGTTGTTATTTGTTTTTTTTAAAAACCCTGTCCATCTGCTATTCTCCTAGGGCTGTCACCACATCCCTTTCTGTCTCCTTTATCCTTTCCTCATACTAGCTCCACTTGCCCTCTTCCCTTTGCTTTCCTCTGTTATTTTAACTTCTTTTTGGTTCCTATCTGCTACATCTTTGTTTATTTTCTCTTCATTTCCCCGCTATGATCCCACATTCCCACTCTCCTGCCTTTGGTGACATTCACCACCAGGAGTAGCCTTCCTGCCATCTGCACCATCTACTTCCCACCCCAGTTTTGGCACTACCTCGAGGCCTTTAGTAACATTATTCCTACCTGTACATCTTGTGTCTCAGCCTCTTGCTTTCCCCCGTCTCTGCTTTTATTTTCTCTGAAACTCTGTATTTAAAATTAAAATAACCAGCCACAGCTTCCTTACAATTCCCCCACCATTCCATCAGACATCAAGATACTTTCTTCTGAAACTACTCCTTTAACTATACTTTCTGAGTGATTCTTCCTTCTCCCTACCACTCTCCTTAACTCTGCTCAGATGGTCATGGGAATATCAGACTTTCCTAGCTACCTTTCTCAAATGTTCTCTAGTCCAGAGTTTTGTTCAACTACCTTATTTTAAGTTTATTTAGTGTCACATCCAGTTCTGCTTGCAACTCCCCTCCATGTTACTGTCACCTATGATCCACCAACTCCTTCCTTCCTTTCTTCACAACTAACTGAACTAATTTTTGATGACTTGGCCTTCCACTCCTTCAGTCAGATACTTTGTCACACTCCTATCTTCATTCAGCCAAGAGCATTGATTCAATTCTTCCACTCAGCCAGGCTAACCTTTCATCTTACTTTGTTACAACTAAGCAATAACATGTTCCCTCTTGCTGCCATGATAGCCTCCTCCTACCTTCTTCTTCTGGTCTCAGATGAAACAGAGCATCAACCCCTCTTCCTCACTCCCTATCACTGAAATCACCTCCCTGTGATTTCCAGGTCATGAATGCTGATGACTTTTTGCCTCTTTCAGTTTACTCTTGCATTCTTTTGCTTTCTTTGACCCTGCACATGTGGCTGCAGATCATCTCCCTTTTCCACTTTTTTCATCCTCAATTCACTTGTTCTTCTGCCTTATTACAAAGCATGACAATTGTTTGGGTATCTCACTTCCCACAAGCATTTTTATAAATACTGTCTGGAACTCTCCATTTCCATTTTTGACCTTCTGAAGTCTGACTCTACTTCTTGTACAAATTCCTGCCTTCACTGAAGGCTTTAGTGTCTTCTTTTAATCAGTAACCTGGCCATCCAAACTGTCTTCTGCAAAGTCAGTCAGAAGCTTTTTCTCCAAATTTAATGCTTTTTTCCCCCTACTCCTCCAATCATTATTTAAGAGAATAACCCTTACATTTCCCCATGATTTTCAGAAAATATCTGACATGGGTGTGTCTTGTGTTCTTTTACCTCCTGCATCTTATTCCCCAGGTAACCTCATCAAGAAATTGGACTACTGTGTTGATATTATTGATTTACCTCTCCCATGCATTGCCATTTCCTTTTCTCCAGTATGTATTTTGATCTTTCATTCAGACATAACCTGTACTGATCAGCAAGTTCAAGAAGAACAGGGATAAAGCACAGTAGACCTTCCTGCTCTCTCTTTCCTTGAACATCACAGGGGCTCTACCATCTTGTCAATCACACAATCCTTGAACAGGATGTCACCTTCAACTCTAGCCTCAGCGTGACTTTTGTTCTCCAGCTATGTCCTAATCTTGCAAATGTGCCTGAAATATGACCTTTTCTGTTCATCCTCATTGCCAAAACTTGCATGTTGTGGTCTTTTTGCTAGTTTTTACAGTCCTTAGTGTTTCTCAGTTCATGCAGGAATTAATGAATTGTGATGTTCTTGTGGTCATGGTAGACAATATTAGACGCATTTACTGCCAAGCTGTCAGAAAAACCCTTGTTCAGATCTTTCAGGCTTTACTCCCTGTCCCTACCTAAGGAGTGAAAGAGGCAGGCAGGTGAACAGGGAGGTATAGATTCATATGCACCTACAGCGTGGGACAAAGTCCTGCATCCAATCTAGGGAAGCGAAACATGGAGGGGAAAAAAATAGAAAGGCAAAAATAAGGAAGGAAAAAAATAAGGAAATAAAGAAAAGGACAAAGAATCAAAGAACAAATGAAAGAAAGTGTGTGCAATAAAAGAGAGAAACAGAAAAAGAAAAAAAATAGCAGAGGAAGTCTTCTATACTTAAAAGGGTATTTAAAAAAAATTTAACTAGGTAAACTCAGCTGTAATTTTAGGAAAAAGAAATACAACCACCTGATATAATCAGATGTCAACCAAAATCATCTTGTCTTAGCAGGAAGTATATAAAATCTAAAATATTTCCAAAGTTTTCATTAATCTTTAACTTACTCTTGAAAACAGGGAAGGAATGGGTTTCATTTCAGAAGATATTCCAAGTTAATGGTGCAGCTCTGCAACCATGGCAACAAAGAGTTGACTTCCTGCTGCTGAGGTCTGACTTGGGAGCTGGAAACACAGTCCAGTGCCGGGAAGGTGATCAATACCAAGAGAAGAGCTGTGGTTTCACTGTTCTGTGATACCACAGCTACTTCACGCATTTATCATCATGCACACAAGTCATAGTAGGTCCTCACTTGTTTTAGAATTATTTTCTAATTAATTTCAATTCATAACAGTTTTTTAAACATATCGGCATCTTAAATTAAAAATAAATGTTTCTGCGTCAGAGCTAGGCAAATAGCTTAGGAAAACATGTTTTTTAAAAAACATGTATCTTGCCTCTGAAAAGAAGATTTTTTTTCCCCAGGTTATTCAACATAAACAAGATTTTAACTATATTTTATTAACTATATTAACTAAACTATATTTTAACTGAACAGTGTCTTCACAAAAGAAACTCAAATCTCCTACAGACTACTCTAAACAAAAATTACCTATTTGAACTTATTTCTATATAAATTCTAATTGATTAAAATTACGATGAATTGTGAATATCTAAACATACTATTTATAATGAAGACGGATCATTAAATACTGTGATTGTTGTCAGAAAAACTAAAACAAAACAGAAATGTATTGTACAAAATTAAAATATTAGACAGGTCATCTTCAAAGTTTAGGGAGGATATTCCATTCTCAAGACCACTCTTTTCTTGGGGAGAAGATTAAATTTTGTTTGCTTCCTAATCCACACTTTTTAAAATAATCTGTGGTGCAGCTATGGTACTTCGGCCTGTTCCAGAAACCTGCCCTTTCAGTACTACCTTTTCATTTATCAAGACCATGATGAATATAAAAATCAAAAGTATTGTAAATTATCACAATCAAACCACTGAATATATCAGAAGTTGAGTAAAGAAAGATGCTGAAATAATTTGTCTTGCCAAGTGAAATGATGGAAAAGGCAGCAGTGCAGGGGGCAATGCTATGCATGGAAGAAAAATAAATGGAAGGGTCTCCGTTTCACTGACTGCTCACTATATTTTTCTGTGCAGCTCTCTCTAGCAGGTTAATAGCTGGGCTGCCTTAACCGTGATAGCCTTCATGACTGTATTGACAAGAAATCATGATCTACAGCAGATCTGCTTTTACGAAAAGGCTGGATAAGCCCTTCCATTAACAATACTAATCAGATAAAGTATTGCTAATGGATGACCCTGCATCTGGTTAGCGTGAACTGTTCTGTTTAGTATGTATATGCTATATTTCTCATGCAAGATCAAGATGTCACTGCTATAAATTTATACATTATGTTTGGAAAATGGTTTATAATTTATTCTCTACATCTGCTGCAACTTTGGAAAACAGAGAGCTGGTTCTTTGCTCTTGTCATTAAATCAGATCATTCGCACGCACTGCTAAAGGTTTCAATGACCCAAACAACAAACAAGGGACCAACATGTAAAGAGACACTACGAACTAATTTATACATTCACTTTTCCCTCCTGTTGTAAAGGAGTTACCTATAAAAAGTGTACCTTGATAATCACATTTTTAGGTAAAACATATTCTGAAACTGGAAGTATAATAGCCATTTAACAGATATGCTGCATAACACCATAATGCCCAGAGCACCAATCCCTTCACATAGCTAAAAAATATTTAAAGTACACAGTGTTTACAGGCAGTTAATAGATAGCAGCGATAAATCCTTTTCAGGAAAAAACGTTTCCTGTGAGCTTTATAGAAATGGGAGAAATCTGAAGAGGTGCAGCATCCACAAAATTCAAATGACAAGAGATCCCCCATGCTCTTCTCCGTGAAAAGAACAGCATCTGTGCCAAAGTGTATATGAAAGTGGTTTTCCTTCAGTCCTGTGATGGGTTTACCACCAGATCAGTGTATGCTATTCACAAAGGCTTTTACAGTATTTGTCTTCAGTCAGTGAAGATCTCCCTTACTGGCAGCACAGATAACAGAATTTGGTTGGCTTTGTTCTCTTTTGCAATGTCACATTGTAGGGGGGAAAAAAAAAAAAAAAGAAAAAAAGAATCACCCAGTTATAACAGCAACATTTTATACTTAACTTGCAGAGGCAGTGCATAGTCAGTTATGGTTTGGACATCAGCAAGAAAGTGGAACTAAAGTCACTTAAAGGCTAACACAAAAATTGAGAGTTACAAACTGTTAAAAGGACCTATCCAACTTGAACTTACTGTTTATCCCTCTGAAGTTTCTTTATTTTTCCTCTACATCAAAAATCACTTGCTACTCCACTAGATCAAACTGGCAAGATCCTCTTGAAAAGCCAAGCTAGAGAAAAGCTTAACAGAATTCCTAAACCCCTACGCCTAAGCAAATCCTCAGTTACGAGTTTCTTCTCCTTAATAAGGACCTTGGACACTGAGAGACAGTTTCATAACAGCAAGGGGCTTAGGAGGTCAAATGCTCCCCTCCACCCATGGATCTCAGTTGTCAGGTGGGACTGTGATGGTTAACACACTTATAAACTACGCCCTAAACTTCTATTCCTTTGACGTTAAGAGCTTGAGCTGCATGAGCTATGACACAAGTGTGCATTTAGAATATCAATAATTTTTAAATACATGTTACTTTAGCTCCAAAAAGTTCTAGAACTTAAATGACTTATACCCAGGAGTACTGGCAATGCTGAGCATTGTACGGCTAATTCATAGCACACACTTGTTGTTGACTCACATATCATACAAAGAAGCGAAAAGACACTTTCATATCAGGTTACTAATAACCACTCTATAAAAAAAAAAAAACAGACAATACAATTTCATCCTTTCAAACTGGCTTTTGACAGCCTGCAAGTCTAAATTTTCACTTTCAATCAACGCAAACCTCATAGTTTTTTCTAAAGTTCCCTCTCCCTGCCCCCAAAGGAATACTGTGCCAGAGCTTTTAGAAAGGTTACTTAATTTTATTTTATTTTTGAGGTACGTGAAGGTTTGGATGCCCTTTCAGCTTTAAAGCTTTGATCTAAATATTGCCATGCCCCATGTAATTTTGATATGGTCTAGCGTCACACAGAAACAATGCCTGGGGTTATCTCTGTGGATCTTTTTGCCAAATTGTGCAGCCTTCCACCTGTGGATGGAAACAGATGCCAGATACTATAAACTGTAAGTGAACTTTTGTATCTCTTCTCTATAATTAATCTATTTTTCTTTAAACTTTAACCTCTGCTGCTGCCAAGTCTGGATTCTCTCAGTGCTGTTCTTTGTGCCTACAGTGAGGTTTGCTCAGCTTGGTCAGTCTTCTTATAAACACCTGTCAACTTATTGTTACGCTTTACATGTTTTCCTTACTCTCTTCACTGCCTTTCTTTTTTAATCAGAATGAAAATCAGGGTCTAAATCCTCAGTTTTGAGTATCACAGAATCCAGCCCTACAGGACTCTGCCAAAAAGTACAATTGAAAAAAATCTTAACCCAACACAGGTTGATTGGCTCCTCCGAGGCCTGGGACAGATCCAGACAGTACAAGTGTTTGCTCTTAACTTGCTCTGGTACTTGCCAGCCCCACTGCACAACGGGAGAGTGGATAAAGCAAGAAAGAGAGTTTTGGTAAAAGAAGAAATTGAGCTGCCAATTCCTACAGTTTTCAGAGTTTTAAGGATTTCCTTCCCCCCACCAATATATATCTAACAAGGCAACAAACCCGTTACAAATGAGCCAAGTTTCTCTTCCCTATCTTTATGAAGAGCATCAAAAAGCACAGACTGGAGGAAAACCAAAGGGTAGTTGCAGCTCAGCAATTCGGACCTGGGCTTCTGCCTGAGCACTGAGCCCAGGAGGACCATGTTGCAGAGGACCAAGTAGTCCAGACTTTGTACAGGGTGATGGATGCAATTAGCTTCAACACGCCAACTGCTGCAGCTATGCTGTTCCATGAATGTGCTTCAGCACTGAGGTCATGTGTACAGAAAACTCTTTCTTGTGTGTTTGGGGGTCATATCAACACTGCATATGCTTGTGTAGTGGATAAGAAAGTATACAGTTGAAGAAGCGCCTCTCACGATCTATAGGTATCTTTTGGCCATTGCTTAAAGGCAGGTGCTTTCATTAAGGAGCTGAAAGCAGCACTTGTTTCAATAAATTCACGGCTGTAAATTGTTGGGCATCCCTGCGGCTGGTCTTACCGTTAAGGTGGCATCGCAGTGTTAACAAGTTGCTGCTTAAACTTGAATAGGTCTGTGACTTCAACACAAGAAATTCTCAGCACAGTTCGTGCTGCTCTCCCAGCGTCATAAGCATTGTATCCAGAGTTCAATTACTCAGTTAAAATAAACCAGTCACCTTATACAACACAATGTAAGAAAAAGGTGCATTTTCACACAGGAACTCATCTATCCATTTCTTCTCAGACTGGACTTTAACTTGTTACTCAGTTGCCCTTTTATTTTAATTACACCCATGTGCAATTAAACCCATTACACTGTGTTAGCAATTGCAAGATGATTTGAGGTTGGGGGTTTTTTTTCCCCCCCAGAAAAAAAGGTAGCTTGGTGGTGGTAGTGGCAGAGGGTGAAAGGATCTTTAGGAAATAGGAATGGTTTGATGCTCTGCTTTGAGGTTAGCAATTTATTTGGATAACCTGGTGGCTTCAGGCAACATCACAAAACAAAACAATATGGTCTTAGATAAAGGAATGGAGGAAGGTCATAAATAGCACAGCAGTGCACCAGCAAAATGCAGTACAATTACCTCCAGAAGCTGCAGCTTCCCTACCTGCATTAAGACTGGTCTGCAGCAAACACACGCCCCAGTTGCCTGAACTGGAAGAATGTTTTCCTGCTCAAGACTGCTGCCAAAGGCTATGATCAGACATGAGCATATTTCATGAAGATGACAGTTACTTTAGGGGAAACAAAGCCTGCGCTGATGTCCACCCCAGGCAACTCTGGTGATTTCAGGGCATAATTTAGGTAACAACAACCTCCTGTGTGTTCCATGCCAGAAAAAGGGAGTGGAAAAAAAACCCCAAATGCCAAAAAAATCAATGTCGTATCCCTTAAAACACCATTTTCTATCAAAATGAAGCCAAATCACAACATTATATAATGTAAGCATATAAGAATGAGCTCTGACCTTTCCTTCTGGCTTGCCCATATGACTTAAGTAATGACATCTGCTTAAGGTCAGAGGTCTGTAATATACGAGTGCTGTGCCTGTAGTATATGCTTTCCAAAGGCAGGCTGCACTGTCATGGATAATTATGACATCTAGTGTAGACATGTCTCAGTTTCATTTATAGTATTTTTTTTTTTGAGAGAGAGTAAATAGAAATAAGCCTTGATCCAGAACTGTAAGACATCTCCATTATAATGGGAGATCACAAGGGGTAATGCTTTTAAACTGAAAGAGGGTAGATTTAACCTAGATATAAGAAATAAATTTTTTACAATGAGGGTGCTGAAACACTAGAGCAGGTTGCCCAAAGAAGCTATCAATACCACATTGTTGGAAGGGTTCACAGTCAGGTTGGATGGGGCTCTGAGCAACCTGATCTAGTTGAAGGTGCCCCTACTCATTGCAGGGAAGCTGGACTAGATGACCTTTAAAGATCCTTTCCAACCCAAACTATTCTATGAATCTATGATCTCTTTGGCAAGATTTATAATTTAAAATTAAGTGAAAAACATTATTTTTTTCAAATTAATTTAACTTTTCATTTACATTTAAATATGCAGTACATGAGATAATTGTACAAGTGGTCTAGGAAAGCTCCACACTGATGTTTCAATACAAGATCTCATTAGAAAAGGTTCTGACCATAAGAAATGAAAGGCTATATTCTAGCCACAAACCATGTGATCCATTAGTAGGATTGGGGGTAGAGGGGGAAGGCATCAACACCACCATAGAGAAATGTTCTGCTAACTCAGTCTTGCTGGTTTTCTGAAAACGAGGGAATATATTTTCAGGTCAGTGATCTTCAACTGTTTTCAATTCACAGATCCCTATATTTTCCAGCAGAGATGCAGACCTCTGGATAGCAAAATTAAGCCCAAGGCAACGTATTTGCTTTTCATCCTTACCTGCTATGGGTTTTTGAGATACAGTTCACAGACCATAGGCTGAAAAATGTTTTTTAAAAGATATCTCTTTATCACAATCTAGCTGTTTTGCTTAGAATACGCCTATCCCAGCTTCACCCAAAGGGAAGGGGAAGAAGAAGAGACACACTACTCGTGCTCTGCGGATAAGGTTTCTTTGAACTGAAATCACAGATGCTTACATTTTCAGGTCTCATTGTTCTAGGTATGTTTAGGTAAAATTACATTGCAATCCTTCCTTCTGTAGTTTATAAGCCTTTAATTATACTGAGATTCTGGGATCAGCATCAACCTAATATTCTCCTAGGCCATAGTTTTAGAGATATTTAGACACTACTTTGTTCAACTAAGCTTAGGCTCTCGGATGTCTTACTTATATTTGAAAATGCAACTTGGCTGCCTACATCACTTATACAATGGAGAACTGAAAGGACCCACGTCTAACCACCTGAGACTGATCCTTGGCATGCAGGAGCTGTGCCTGGCCCTGGTTCAGAGCCAGAATGCCTTTGGCCAGAACCACAGACTCAATTTAAAGCACAAAGTGAAATGCCAATGTACTACCTGGGGCTTCAGGAGGCGCATATCTGCTACGCTAGAGAAGTCCTGTGTGTCACCTCCATTTGCCCAACAATCACCAGACATGAGATAAACTTTCAAATCCTTTTTTTTTTTTTTTTTGTGTAAATATATTTCTCTCAGTTGCCTGCAGAATACCTTCCCTCTCTCGGTTCCACTGGAGCAAGGGCCCATTGCTCTGATACAGGTTTGCACTATGTATAGCCCTCTCTGTATTTCCTTCAGGAGTATCCCAGGCATCCATTTAGCAACAGATATGATTCACCGAAAGGACCCAGCCCAGCATTATGTGGCCTATATGAAGAGTCCTCTATGTGACAGATATCCCCTCAGGCACAAATCTGTAAACAAAACCATCTTTGTGCCCACTGATCATTGAAGCCTCTGGAGCGCTTCTTTCAGTCCGTGTTTTCTACACATTGGTTTTGAAGACACGCATCACATCCCTTCTGCTCTTTACAGCATGCTCTCAGTGCAAGCATTTAAAAGAAATATTGATTTGAACAGTGTTCTTCCTGGCTGTGTACTTTCTCTTCCCAGTCTCTCACCAAATTTTAACTAAAGGTTTGAGCACTCAGCTTCAGCTGTAACTCTGGTGTTTGGCAATGGTACACCATGGCATCTGGTGATGCAGCATATCACAAAGAGGAAAAAAACAATACAGTCACCACACACTGGCTGAGGCACAATCTAGATGATTATGCAGGCTCTTTCCAGAAACAGCATCCTCCCATCTCCATGATTTATACAGGAAGTAATGATTAAAAAAAAAAAAATCCTCATCAGACTAATTTGTATGTAGGGATTGTGCAGTTTGATAGAAAACATTAAAAAATTTGATAGAATCACTAGAAAAATTTCTTACAAATTTATATGGTGCAGACAACAATAATCTATTTTTTTTCCACAGTGGTTTTGGTGTTACTTATTCCCTATTTCTATTACTGTCTTTTCCCCTAGTAACACACTGCAGAAATCCCTTTCCTGGCAAACATCATCAGCCAGATGACAATTTCCCAGAAAAATCTAGCTCAAATTCAAGATCCATTGGTAGGATCAAAGATGGATCAAAAAAGGAGGAGGGGAATTCATGAACACATCAACCAGAAAATTTGCATGCATCTACTCTTGCACTTGATTTTAAAAAAAAAAAAAAAAAAAAAAAAGTTTTATTTTACTTTTTCTATGGCTGATTAACATTGAGGCTGAGTCAACACTTCTGATTTGCAATTGGGAGCAACTGGGCTTTCAGAGAGATCCAGATCAAGTACATGAAATATGAACAAATATGACGTAATAGCAGAAATCTCCATTGTGAAACAAAAGATGCAGAATAGGGACCTGTACATAATTTTTTCCTCAAACGAGTGATACATGTAACATCCTGTTAGATCTAACGTTCAAACCAGCATTACTATAAATCCACAAAACACACAACTTCAGTAAAAACTTGGTTTTGATAAGCTAGGAATCAGTGGTCCAGAATGGCTTTAAGGAATAATGAACTACTTCAGGAAAATCCTTCAGGTTTTTTGCAGGAAATAAAACCTAAGTCTTTCCTTTATGTGGCCATGAAAGCTTACTGAATATCTTTGTTACTTGACACAACAGCAATTGGCCTGCTTAATTAGAGAAAATTAAAAATAATGTTAGTAAAGCTATTAATAAATAAATAAGAATGCTATTGAAAATAGCACTGTAATCTATTACCCTTGGTTCATAAGACATGAAAAGTGAAAGTGAATTTGAAATATACAGGCTTATGTTTGCAAAGAGTACTGCCAAACATGGATTAAAATAACTCAGGTCACACTAGAAACCTTCCTTACCACTGACAACTGCCTGATCAGTGGGTACAGAGTAGAAACTGAGAGTTAACCCAAGTTGACCTAACCCTACCTTGTAACATTATATTCTGTGCAAGCCCTCCCAGCATTATCAAGTAAATACACTTTCCATTGGTCTTCAACTGTGGTTGTTTCACAGCACTTTGCAACTTAACTTTCCTGAGCTGATCTCTAAATGTGGATGCATGTCAAGAGCGGACAAAGCGTTTGCTACTCCAATTTGTGTGTCTCATTGGCTTTGGCAGATTAAACTGAAGTGGCACAGAGGATGCTTACAGAGGCCAGAACTGTTCTGCTCTCTCTCTCTTTTTTTTTTTTTTTT
>NW_010301890.1:24542-40565 GCF_000700745.2 Antrostomus carolinensis
GAAGACAAGTGCTGTGGTGGTCATGTTGATCGCAAGCTGAACAACAGCACAATTAAGGTGTAAGGACTACCAAGGCACAAAAAGCTGTCAGGAGGCAGTATCTGTAAGCCCGTGGAGGTGTTGTGGCATCAACTTCTGATGTCCTCACTTTCCACAAAATTGTCCTTTCCCACCTCCGATTCTCTGTCAGGACAGATTAATGGGTGTTGCCAGCCACCTGACTCCCAGCCCAACACCGGCAACTTTCAGTGACTTTGTGTGCCAAATGTTCGTGCCACACATTCGTGCCACAGTCTGCGGAGGCAGGGCCTCAGCCAAGGTAACGGGACCATTACACCCAGCGGTCCCTCATGTCTTATGACCACCTCATCCCCACCTCTTCCAATGGCTACAGAGTTTTTTCCTCCCCAGACATCAGGAATCTGTACAAACAGGAGCCATTTTCCTATTTAACCTTGCAAGGATAGTTCAATACAATGCAAGTGAACTCGGTGCAAGTTACTGCTCAGACCTCGAGAACTTGGTTCATTTGCCAAGGGTTCCCCCCCAAACACACACACACACACACAACTGTGGGCTCTGGAGTAGCTGTAGTTGCCTTTCTAGTGTCTGAAGCTGTTTAACAGCCATTTCTGCTCATCCCAGAAGGTACACAAGACACTCAGCAGCTAGTTTGAGCAGACCAACTGTTTGCACACAAAATGACTACTCAACATTTAAAAAAATAAAAAAACCCACAACAAAAACCAAAACATCCCCAAACTAACCAACCCACCCACACAAAACCCCAAACACGCATCCCTCCTCTCTCACTGACGTGACCAGAAGCAGCACGACCGCACGCCCCCTGCCCCTGCCCTGCCTACCAACAGCGCTGTAAGAGCCTATAAATACCGCGGGGACGCACACTTGTGGTGCGGAGCCCACTCAACTCACGCTGTCCTCCCGTTCTCTGGCCTCCTCACCAGATGCCAGACAGTTCTGAAGGGCTACAAAGGCGCTCCCAGGCTTTTGTAGCAGACCAGAGTAACACGGCAGCATCATTTGTTACGGAAACAAAACAATACAAAAGGCTTCAGCTGTAGAAGTAGGAGCCAAATGGTTCCTTTTAATCTCATGAACCTGCTCTCTGTACATATCTGTCTCCCACTGTACATTTCTCTGTTGCTATTTATGCACTACAAAACAAACTCCCTGAACAGGCTACTAATCTTAAATTATGCCAAGTAAAAAATCAGTAAGAACCCAAATATTCTAAACTTAGGGAGTCACAGAATATCCCCCCCCACTGCCCCTCACCACCCTTCAGTTAACAGTAATGTCAAGGACATTCAAGAGACCTGCTCTGAGGATGGGGGAGGCAAACCAGGAATAACCAGCCTGAACCCCTCTGCTCCCAGCACAGTATAGCAAGATGAACTCCACTTCTAATAGCCCGAGACGGACATTAGGAAGGAACTAGACATTTACCAAGGAGAAGCCATGTCTCTGTGGATTCCGTGGCAATGAGGTATGAGACACGATTCCAACTCCAGGGCTAGAAACATGCCTTCAAACAGCTTACATTTTCTCCCTAAATCCTATTACTTTCTAATTCCAGTTCCATGTCTGCAGTGAGTCCTCTTTCCTTGGGACGGTAGGACTGCACTTCAACTTTTCAGGACTAACACTACTCTCCCAGACCTCAGTGACTGCTAACTTTAAAAAGGAACATGGTTAGTTCATTAGACTACTTAATGACATTAATTTTGGCAGTAATCTTAAAGCACTTAATGCTTTTTTTTCTTTTTTTAATAACCAGCATAACCTAGCCGTCAGAATGGATTTGCCTCTCAGGAAGAAGGCAGCACATTTTAAAGACAGCTTGCCTTATTCAAAGCATCATCCAGAACCATGCATCAAAATATTTCATGCAATATTACAGCAACACTTGATTTTTTTCCACCTGAAGATAATGAAACAAATTAATCTCTGGCCCAGACTTGTATATAAGCAAATAAGAAATGTGGCCACTGATGTCAAGGGTAAATCTGGATAGGAAGAGTAAGAAACCACCAATGGGGATACAATCAGCACAAAGTCTTTAAGTGTTTACACCTGCATGAGTAGAAGAACTTGCTAATCAAGAAACAAACTTCTTTCTCACAAATTCTGGAATTCTACCACTCAGTCAGACAAGAACAATACAAGACGCCAGTAGTGTGAGCTATTTCACACAATAAGCAACTCTGGAAGGAAGCAGAAGGTGATAAACGTTACTCAAGGGAGGAGCAACAGCAGTAGAGATAGAAAGTTTGACAAGTAGGATAAATTTTGCTGAAAAAAAGACTACTGACTTGGAAAATGTACATTACAAGAAAACTACAGGAAGTTAGAATATATATTTCTTGTTATAAAAGTTACTATAGATGTCATTAACAGAAGCCCACAATATTTCTATGTAATTCAATTTATAAATGTAATTCATTGTTGGATCACACCAAAACTGAAAACATCTTGAATTCAAGGCAGACACATTTCAGAGGTTTGATGTACTGGAGAGCTGGGGTGGAGTGGAGAACAAAAACAGCCAAGCCTGTAAAAAATTAGAGGCCTCCTAAACACAGAAACTGAAGTTGGATTTATGAGTTTTGGTAGGTCCAGCAGCTGGTCTTACATGCAGTTGGTTTCTCTCTATTTTAGAACTATTACTTTGTTGCTCTCTTGAAATCAGAAATGACAAATCCACATGAAAATTAACAAAAACCCAAATACATATCAAGTAAAGATGAATGACTTTTAAAATATTTTTTTTAATTCCATAAGCATTAAGTTCATGTACTTCAGAAGAAATATTTTGCATCTTCCCAGCTGATTTGCCTTTGTCCACGCAAAACCAAAGAGGATAGCAATCCACAAATATTTGCAATGTGCTGACACAGAAAACAAGGCAATCATTACTCATAATAAATAAAGCTATTCCTGCTTTAGGTTGGAATATAAGCAGCTCTGACAAAAAACATAGTTGCCTAAAAGCATTGAGTGTGATACCATCTGAAAGTAGGGTCAATATTTGATCAGAAATCAAAGATTATTTTGCAAGTTTGATCTGCTTGCAGGAGAAGCAACTGCCGGTTTTTGATGTGTATGTATCTCCTGTAAACCCAAGGAGGTAATAATTCCACAGTACAAAGCCATGAGGGGACCACAAATGGAATATCGCATGCAGCTTTTAGCTCATTGCTGATTGCCATAAAAAGATACAACTAGGCATATACAAAGAAGGCTAACATAAATGATAGAGGAATTGGAGGATAAGGTACTGAATATGAAGACAGACTAATGAAGCTAAAGTTATATAATCCAGAAAAGAGGATAGAGCAGAATATAATCATAGTCTATAAATATCTTACAGGTAACAGTATAGATGAAAGAAGGGAATTATTGAGAGTCCTGGTAGAGGGTAAGATGAGAAGCAATTTCCTTTAGCTAAAGAAGGAAAAATTGAACAGAAGAATGTAGGCCAAATATTTGCAAAACCTAAAACCCCATAGAAGTGTGCATGGAACTGCATTTTAATCAAGGTAGAGCCCTTTCATGCATGTGCCAGTTCCAACAAAAGTGGACAAGTCCTGTGCTTAGCCCAGTCCTATGGCCGCCTGCCAGCAGAATGGATGGGGTTTGGTTTTGCTGTCTGGGCACCCAACAGCAGAGATTAATTCAAAGAGATATTAAAGTTGCATATGGTTTTAAAGTTAGAAGAGAGTCTATCTAAAAGAAGTATTTCTCTTCTCCCCTGCAACTTATGGGGGACAGGTTGTTAATACTAACCATGGACAGGAAAAAAATGCATTAACATGGGAAATAACCCATCGTATCAGTTAAAGATGGACATACAGTGAGTGCCCAGGATATATCTCAGACAGCAAGTGCAACCTGCTCTCAATTAATCCAACCTGCAAATTTTCAATTAATGTCAACATAAGCAATAATTGCTCATAGCAAATAAATTTGAATTAAGTAAGTAGAGATTTATCTCAAAGATTGAAAAAAGTGAAGTTTGAGCTTGCAAACACATTCAATGGAGTAGTAGGAGTCTACAAAAGAAGACAAGAAGCTGGCCACAAGATTGATACGAGATCCAGAAGGCTGCTACAGTTCCCCTTACACTGCTGTACAGCAGCCTGGACTGAGCTAGCCTGACAGGAATTATTTCCTTGGGCACTGCCTAGACAGTGTAGCCATAACCATGCAGGGATAAGCACAACCTGCAAAACCCCGTTTGGATGCTGGTAAAAGCTCAAGCTCTTCCCCAGTTTTGTGCTGCTGTGGTTATATCACTGTTACCACACAAGCAGCCCACTTAAGGACAGTTTTGAGCGATCTGCAGGAGAACTGCGGTGATGCACTAGTCTGCACTGCAGGCAGCCAAACACTAATGCACTTATGTCCAGGGGTGAGCTTCAGCCTAGCAAAACTTCCCAACAGTCAGGGGAGAACTACTGGCTTCTGAGACTGGCAACTCAGAGCTGCTCTGCTTGGAGATGCTTCTCTCTACTGACTACAGACTGAGCTAAGGGTGGGGGGGAGGCCTTTTTAGGCAGCTTTGGGGAATACTCCCAACTCGTACCAGACATACCATACTCATAACCAGATATAACTGTCCACTAAATTCTTGAAACAGTAGCATTTTACCTCAGATTGCACACCTGTAATAGTGTTAAGAGTGTTTCGGATAAAGAGGTGAGCAATATTTTTTTAATATTTAATGGCACTGCTGCACTCATTTTGGGAAGATTTTGTTACTTGATTGCCAATTATCATGAAAGCTCACATGAGCAATGGAACAAGAATACACCCCACTGCCCCATAAACATGGCCATTTCAGACATTTCATCTGCAGTGGAAATGTCACAGGTTCAAGAAAGGTAATTGACTGCAGTCCATTTGCTGACAAACCTTTCTACAACAATATTTTTCTCCAAACACACCCAAGATGCACAATCATTGTCAGCTCAAAAGAGAAACATGGCAGTAGTTAAAAGTGTTACAGATTGCCCCTCGCTGCAACAAAGGGGTTTTGTGTGGTTTGCTTTTTTTATTTTTACATCACACGCTTGTGTCTGCAGTACTGTTACAGAACACTACGTAATATACCATTGCTCACCAGGGAGGACTGGTCAACAACCAACCAAGCCCTACTTGTTCCATCCCATTAAAAGTCCCTTGCTAATGCACACGCTGACATGCACAGCTTCACACAGAGGCTTCAGGTGCACTGGGTGCCATCCAAGACTGTCTGCTCACGTGCCACTGCAGCACCTTCTTGTGGCATTTATTTCCATTTCCACTGACATCAGAAGCACTGGGGCTGAGACAGTTTTGAATGGGGGGGGGAAGCCTGTCTAGAATATGATCTTTTAGGTGTTTCACTGCTGAATGTTCTGAGTGGTTGAAATGAAACTGCACAAGTTTTGGAAAGTCTGCATTCCTACTGAAGTGGTGATGGACACAATACAATAGGCATTACAGTGCAGCATTCCCATAATAACCACTAAGCTTTCCCATGTCTTTAAAAATAGTATCTCCTCTTAGGGATGTGGAAAAAAAATCCACGTACCAAGGTAAGCACTTTCTAACCAAACATATTGCAAAGACTTTCACTCTCCCTTTCTAATCTCATGGACACACCACTCTCGCTCTCCCCTTCCACTGGTCCCATGACTGAGAAAAGGTATCTTTGCAAACCCATCTCTTTCTCTCTCATTGCAAACCCCAACAGAAGGTTCCACCCAGGCTTAAAACTCGACTACCTTCTGAAGAGGGGAGGGAAAGTCAGGAGAAATGCATGAGGTAAGAAGACAGAGCCTGTGAAAAGAGAGTTTTCCTGGATCTTAGAATCATAAAATCATTTAGGTCGGAAAAGACCTGTAAGATCATGGAGTTCAATCATAAAACTAACATTGCCAAGTCCACCACTAAGCCATGTCTGTAAGCACCACATCTACACATCTTTTAAATACCTCCAGGGATGGTGACTCAACCACTACCCTGTGCAGCCTGTTCCAATGCTTGACAACCCTTCTGGTGAAGAATTTTTTCCTAATATCCATTCTAAATCTCCCCTTGGAGCAACCTGAAGCTGCTTCCTCTCATCCCATCACTTGTTACTTGGGAAAAAGCTGGTCAGATATGAGCTGGAGCAGCATCACACATCACTTTCACAATGAGATGCCAACTTGCAGCCCAATTCAACAGAAGTTGCTGGTAACATCCTTGTGTTGTCACAAAGATGGATGTTCCTGGGATGTTGGAACACAGAGGATCCCAGGAGCCCTTGGGGATTAGACAGAAGCCTGCTCTCATCCTGCTGCTCCAACAGAATAATTGAGGAGAATTTCTGTCAGGGACTCTGTGGACATCTTTTCCTCTTCAACATCTTTATTGGATGTTACAACAGGACAGGGCTACCTTCAGCTCAGCCTTTTATCACATTTGGTCTTCTGCACACATGCTAAAATTCAGGACAACCTTTGCAGTCTGTCCCAAAGAATTAATGGAGCAAATGAGTGTAACACATAGAAATAGCTGTTTCAATTTGCAAAAAGCAATCAGGTAAACTGGATTAAAATATAGCCACAGATACAAATCTAAGATCACCATTGGGTAAGAAGGCAGATCAATGGCACTTCAGATCACCAAAAAAGAGAAACAGAAGATGGTTATGGCTCAGAATCCCCTCAAATACTATTTTTGTCACAAAGTCATGATGTGTATATATAAGCTACTGTAGTCATGGAAATTAGGTGCCCAGTGCTTGCACAAAACTACTGAGTTTGACTAAATATTAATTGAACAACATTATTAGGCTAAAATTAATATCGATTAACTCCACACTTTGTTAATTACACATCATAAATTAAAAAGAGATTTATCTGAACAAATACAGTTCAACAAGTCCTTTTCATGAATGAGAAGTGTGAAGGCAAGAAAGGCTGTTATCCACAGCAATTATTCAAAGCTGCAGATGCAAAAGCTGGTCAAACAACATGAGCTATAAACCCATTTTTGTTTATTGCTACAGCCTACCCAGTTGACGTCTACCCTAATAAACGGTTCTCAATGAAAAGCACGCAAGTACACACCATTTTCTCTGGCTTTCCCCAGAGTAGTGATGATCATTAGACAGATCATCAGCTTTCTGCAGGAGATGTCTGCACATTTTTCAAATTTTGACTAATAATCTCTAGAAATTAGGCTTGCAGCAGAAGATACACTGAGACAAAGTCATCACTACTCCGAATCTGCGAGGATGCGATTTTTGAAGATGACTTTGCCCTCAGCTTTAGACATATTTGCAGAACCACAGTGATTTTCTTCTGTGGATATTCCCACCCCTAAAAAATTGTTATTTTGCAATTTTGTAATTGTGCAAGAAAATAAAAGCACCAATCCAGAGCTACTTCTGACCACAGCAGAAACTGAGCCGTTTCTGTGACTATTCCCAGCAACAGACTTTTTTCTCAGATTTTCTTCGGAAAGCAGAGATAAAAGTGCTAATTCATTTCCTTTTAAAATTGGGCAAATACATGCACAAATTTTACTTTATTTGTCCAGATTTTGTAAACAAAAGCATGCAAGAAATTTAATGTAGTATAAACATGACAAATTTCTTCAGAAAGTTGACAGACATGATTTAAAGTTACAGTTAAGTTCCCAGCTAAATGTTTCAAGTGCGTAAGAATTAATATCTTTGAAATCAACAGACAAGAAAGGATTTTGTAAAATCTACTAAGCTCCACAAAGATAATCCCCTAAGATAAAATATGTATGTGTCTGAAAAATCTGTATTGCATTAGCAGCCTAGGAACTAGAAATGTAATGCATTTTAGGTGCATCTGCAATCTTTTATGCTTGTCCAGTATATTTTAAGGATTTTATTTAGAAATAAATTTCTTTATCTGTCAACTCAGCCATGTTCTCATTGAGAGCCCCAGATTTTGATGCATTTATAAGCACAATCTCAGAGGTATACACAGCTAAAATGAAGGTGACATTTTATTAGTAGTTGTAGGCAACCCTAGTTCTGGCTACTTTTGTTATTATTTATCTCCATATATATATATTAAAAAATGTGCTGCTTTTAACTTTATTGACAAATAATATTATTCACTGGAGACTGGGTCTTTCTTATCTAGTGATGTGAAAGCAGAAAGGTCACAAGGTAAAAGAAAACCCCATTTTCATAGGCACTTTAATGCATTGCTCCTAAGGGAATTCAAGTTGCTTTAGAAAGGTTTAGATATATATTGGTGGGCCCTTTACTACTGAGCCAACTAAAAGCTCATCCATCTGTGCACAATCCAATGCAATAAAAGCACAGTAAAAAGGATAGTTTCTGTTCACTTTTTTTGTAAAGCCTCGCTTGCGTTTTATTGCGAACTCCACGGTAACTTCACACATCCACTCAAAGTAGGATCAGGGTTGTTTCTTAACAGGAGGTACAACAGACAAGAAAAGGTCACAGTGCTGTGAGATTTCCTTTTAGACAATGAACAAGATTAGAAGTGAGTAGGTCCCAGTGAGCAGACTACCCTAAAATGAAACCCAGGGATGACAAGGCAGAGCCCAGGATCCAAACTGTGTGTCAGCAAATCTCCTCCCAGCAAGTCTGGGGTCCAGAAGTGACTACCAACAAAACTGGCGCACACATACATATGTATATATATACACACACACACACATATATATATATATAAAAAATCCACAAGTGGTGGTGATATATTTGCCCAGTCAAACAACCAAGTAAACAAACAAAACCCTCTAAAAGTTTAGCAAATCTGAAAGTTAAAGCTACCTTTGCCAAAAGAAAACTAGTGTCAGAAAATACAGGAATATCAAGACAGTTTGCCTAAATGGCCGTTAACTCTGCCTTTTATCATCTTTTCATTAAAACTGAAAAACCAAGAGAGCAGGAAGGGTGCTTCTAAGAAATCAAAAAGCATCATCCAACCACATTAAAGTATGTTCACATAACTGTGAGGAGATCATGTCACCCACTGGCTACTAAGTACCGCTCACCTATCACTCATCAGCTGACACTCACTAACTGGTCATGAATGTGGTCCTACGTGGAGCAAAACAGGTCAGCTACCATTACACTCAGTCGTGACAGTCTGAAGGAAGTTATTTGCATTTCTAGTGTTTAAGCTAATGCATTCTGCTCCACAGACAGTACCAGCAATAAGTAACCCTAAAGTTACCATGCCACAGCTGAGGATCAGTGTCTTCTTAAAGCATGCTTTTTAAGACATGGGTGAAATTACTCACAACTACTAATTAGCTAACAATGAGAGGTTGAATACTATGATGACACACTGTTATGACAGTATATACCGACAGATTAATTGGTCCTCAAGCTCCCAGAGATACCCAGGCAATCATGGTTCCTATAAGCAAATTGGAGGCCAACACCACCACTTGTCAGAAGTGCGGGAAAGAGTCTCACCCAGCACAGGACAGTCGCGACCGACACCTCAAGTGTAGATACAGTTCTGTCTCTTTGGGGAGCTGCTCTATAAAATAATAGGAGAATAAAGATTCAGGAGGCTCCACTACACTGCTCTGCTTTTGCATTGTACATTCCTACACAAACAACAGAAGCCTTCAAAATTTCAGCAGTATTTTAAAACACAGAGTCAAATTCAGACTATCTTATCTGACACTACAAACGCTGAAGGGACGTTAGACTTTGTTACAAGCAAGGTTTAAGAGCCCTTATGATTTTTATTCAGCCTCCCCTGCCTCACTTCAGTCCACAGTAAGCATCGTGGGATGCTCACAGTACTTAATTAACAGCGACAGTCTTTCTGTTACCTGCCGGGCATCTGTGTTTGTACAGTGTGAACGCTGACGGGGGAAGGAGGGAGAGGGAAATGAAGTACATCTCTCTCTGTGCCTGCCTCAAGCCCTTGCTCTTCCTGGAGAAATCTCACAGTGTTACTTCTGATGTTCCCTACCTCTCAATCAAAACCCAGCGATTTAAACATCTCTAAACCGAAAGAAGTTGAGAGTCCAAACCTGATTCTCATCACTGTGAATGAAAACTCTGAACTTGGATATGAGAGCAACAGTAGATCAGAACATTTCATATATTTTCCTATTTGCAGGAGCAAAAGATTTTATTTAAATTTACTCCATGGTTATAACACATATGAATAAAAAAGGCAAAGAATCTTTTTAATCACTTCGATAATACGTAAGCAAATCTCTACCAGATCCAGGCAGCTCAGGGACTTCCAGTATTTAATCCAGTACTATATAGTAATTATTGAGTGGATTTACAGCATTTACAAAAGTTTTGTCTGTCCCCAATGTTTTTACAGCCTTTTCATTTAAAATCTCTTCTGCTGGTCTACAGAATGTTTAATGTTACAAAACAGCCAGCAAAATTTCCATTAGCTCTTCTGGCTAGATGCTGGCACGCAGCCACAATCATGCTAATGAGATCCTCGAGGTATGCACACAGTTTTGTTAATTGAATGAAATCACAGAAAAGTCATTTTATGGTCTTCAAAGCTCAGAAAGATTCTATCTTTCTATTAGTTTAAATCAGGCTCAAATGCTGAATAGGTTCTTTACTGCCCATTGATGAGAAAAAACCAAGCCAATGAGGGTAAAGGTAATAGGCCATCATAAATACAGGACTAGATGGTGTAGACACTGTACCAAGAACTTCATTGCCATGTAGCTACATCTGAAAGTATTATTTTTTGGGAAACATACCCTTGCTTTGCTTTTCTGTAATGTGCTCTCCATCTGGGATGGTAATCTGCTTCCCTTGTTGCCACCAGGACAAAGAGGTTGTTCTGATTTAATTTTATTAAATTATCAGATTAGAATATCTTACCTGTATTTTCTTACCAACAAAGGCATACCTATTTGTATTTAAAAGATGACAGGAGTCTTTTTCTAGAGCTCCACTTGCTCTGTATGCAGTGGCCGAGATTTCTGCTGCACGCCTGGGACGGTGGTTCTGACACAGCCACCCCCATTTTTCTAAAACTTGGCTGAACATTCCCAAAGCCTTGCTTTAAGCATCATAGTCAAGAGCTTTTGGGTTTTGTTTTGGTTTTTGTTATTTGCTTTTTTAATTTTAATGAAATTATTCTTTGTTTCTTATTGCAGACATGTTCCTAAACTAGTCTGTAAGTATATGCAAAAGTTTTTCAGTAAACGTACTGTAAATCTAACAGAAATATAGCAGTACAGAACAAGGCAGAGAAGTTCAAACAGTGTTTCTCCAAAAAACGTTTTTGTTGCCTTTTTTGAATTACTTGAAAATGTTTGCTTTAAACTGTTTGTGAGGGCAAAAAGAAACAAAATCAAAAATTATACATTCAAGTTTTTATCTGAAGCATTTTATACAAGTTTTCAGGTGTCACTATAATAAATCCTACTAAGAAATGCTGCAGTGTCCTTGAGGCTCACACCTTGTACCAAGCCACGGGCTGTCTGAGGAACTAGATTATGCTGAGAACAACAGGTACATGGACTCTTTTTACTCATTTTATAAGTCTGCTGCTTATTTATTCCATGCTGTCACAGTCAAATCCTGCCACTGATGCCCACATCCTTCTCAGAAGGAAAGTCTGTTGAGGTCACTGGACTGAGTCTTGACAGTCTTAATCGCTCCTCAATGACTCCCAGCAGCATCTAGCTACGACGTCAAGCACAGACCTCTGAGGGGGTGGGTGGAATAATAAAGTTCATCAGACTAAGTGACCATTACAGCTTTGGGAAAAACAAGGTCTGATGCGAGTGGGAGTCTGTTCTATAGAGGAACAGAAATTAAAATAAAATACTTTTTTAAAAAAAAAAGTGCACAATAACCCTTTTGGAAAAAAAAAATCCATTCATTTTGGTTTGCCTTTTTTTTTTTTTTAAGTAAAGATAATAACCCTTCGTATGTTAAATCACAATGACCTTCTATACTAATTGTTTCTTGTGTTTCTGTGCTGAGGGCTTTCAGGGCTCACAAAGCAAGTCAAGATGCTGAACAGTGTGTGTGTACACACGATGACAGCCTTTGGCAGGCGACACAAAGGCTTCAGAACACGGGTGAGCACAGTGAAGGGCCACCCATGTGCGTCAGGGACGATGGGGCTGTCTGCTAGAAATCTGGCACACTGCACAAATAAGAGTTTGTTAACCTGATTTCCATGCCTGATTGATGAATGTTAACGTATGACTGAACTTGCTGAATATTTTCATGGCTTTATAACCACTTTATAGGCGCTTGGACATATTATCATCTACCTCTTCCCTCCCCCTAGCCGAAGGACACTACACTCCATAAAAACATACACCCTTGAGACTAGATGGATGTCCACCACAAAGGTTTACTGCTTGATTTGAATCCAAAAGAGCTGGCACCAAGTTGGTATTTTTTAATCAAAACCTCATTTGCTCAGTTCTTTTTTGTCTCGTGGAGCATCTATCAACCAGGAGGAGTCACCACTGGATGTGCCTGGTGGCAGGAGGCTATTTTGTCCCCTCCCCCAACTCCAGACACTGACTTTTTTCTCTCCCCCCACTTCCAACTTCATTAACTAAATGCACTGAATAAACCTTAACATCCCAGCTAAATCCTATTGGCCCTGGATTTGCTGCTTAATGCTAAAACCCAAGCGACCCATTTTTCTCCTGTTGATACTTCTATTGCTGATGGCAGCCAGCAGAGAAAAATACCCAACCTTAAACTATTTTAAAGTAAGGAACAAAACCCAGAGAATGCATCACTCACTCTTTCTGCTGCTGCTCACGAACTTTACGTAAGCTCTACTCTGTGTGTCAAAGCCTCCCTTGCTTTTGTGCTTCACAGGCAACACAGCCAGTCTGTTGCTTAGCAAATGAATGCAACAAAGTGCATCTGTTATTAGGAGTACAACAAAGTCTCTTTTAAAGAAAAATGATCTTGCGAACTCTATGAAAATAAATTTATGTTCATTCTACAATCTCCAACCATGACGTTGTTATATAAACCAGAAGATGGGGACCCCACTAACAAAATCTTTGGGAAAGACAAATGACAAGAGTAAACAGCTCCAGTGCTACAGATTCATCTCCAGTTCCTATCCCGACGTTTTGCTTTGACCTGTAATAGTTTGTCTTCCGGATTTCACATATGCAACAGAAGAGACCAAAGATTATTCACCACCCCCTGCCTCCTGGCTGCCAGCCCTCCCGCTGCACCCCAGTTATAATTGCTGTACCTAATCTCACCTCGGCTCAGCTGCCCAACGCTTCCTCCTCGGTCTGTGATGCTGAGCGGGAATCCCGACAGTCACTCCCCAGCTCTTGACTCTTTATTCCCAAAGCACCCAAACTGGGTTATCCGTCCAGCTGCAGATCCATCCTACGGCAGCATTAAGAGCTTTGGCTCCTGACTGCTCCTGGGGCCACCAGCCTGCCTCTACTCCTTGCTCCATCAGCTCTCTGACCTCTCTGTTCCCCTCAAAACATCTCCGCCACAACCGCCACGTTTTGCCACACCATCTGCCACTCCAAACCCCTTCCTGCCTGCAAATACCTCTTTCACATTTCTGCCACACACACACACACCTGTGGCTCCAGCCACGTCTCCCATTAGCTTTGCAAGCTTCTACACAACTTTCTGCCGCAGTGACACACCTTTGCCCTATTGCAGGGTTCCTTTGCAGTTGTCCCTGCATAGTGTGCTCGACCCCAGCCCCAAAGCCGGAGGGCCAGCTCACCCTCTGCTCCTCTGTGTCCTGACCCGCTTCCCCCAGCGCAGAGCACCATGAGGGCTGCAAACCACCGCACTTTGGCTACACCAGCCTCCTGCTCTGCCAAGGCTCCGTGGCAAGTGGCCTCACAGGCAGAAAACTGAGCCTGCAAAACTCACTCACCGCATTTGCAGTGATGTGTCAGAGAAGGCTATTCCAGCTTCCTCTTGGGTATCCAAACCGACACAGCCGTCTTCAGATTTGACTTATATTTTTAATACCACATTTCACTTTACACTGATATCAGCCCTCAACACCCTACAGTACCAAGGCTTGTTTCTGAGAAGAAAAGCTGCATCCTGAAACACCTGCCCCATGCACAGTCAGCCCTTCATACGGCAAATTCCTGCGGCATTCGGAGGCTGCAAAGGCTGAAAAAAAACCAAGGAGCCTGGACATCTGGTAGAAATTCAGTTATCCTGAATAAAAACTGTATTAGCAAAGAACCCAAAAGCAAATCTAATCTAACCTAACACTGAAGATACGCAGCACATGTTACACATTAAGATTATCAGTATGATGTCTGTTATGAGAGGCTTTCAAATGAAAACGCTTTCTTACTGACCATGCACTTGCGTTAATATATTTCTTACCAATACCACTAATTGAGCATTCATCATGTTTCTAGCTTCTCTGAAATAACAGGAAAAAAAACATATTAAGCCATGTAAAAAAAAATAAAAAATCCATGTTGCTACGCGTTATCATACTGCACAGACTCTACAGATGTGTTTAAATATGGTCCTTGAAGGAAGTAATGGCAACTGACTTCAATATCACAGAAATATTCAAACCAACATAAACTGGAGACCAAGAGCGATAAGGAACAGAACCAGTTCAACAGAACAAAGAGTTATATTCTTGAGGACTTACATTTGCAGCACAGAGACAGGTGAGAGAAAGAGAGAGGGCAAGATCTCTTGTAAGAAACTAGCTTTTTCGGATTGTAAGGAAAGTAAAAATATTTTTGTACACTTGATTATAGATTAAGAAGGTATGGAGTAATAACCACGTGATCCATCAAGTTTTTCCTTTTCTTGACTACAATGAGTAGAATACTAGATAGATTACATATTTATTAAGAAGTTTATGAGTTTATTTTTATAAACTCTTGCATGATTTTAGTATGGCCGATTCTTGGATTCCATTTTGAACCATCCTCAGTGACAGTCCATCAACATTGCACCAGGAATCTTTGTAGGGATAAGCAGCGGACAAATGGATTACCAGCTGCTAAACCCCATTTTTTACTATTGTTGTTCTTCTAAAACCATATATAAAAGAAACAACAAGACCTACCAATAAACTGGATGTTATGCACGCTTCTAACAGATTTTTTTTTTTTTTTTAAATATTTGAAGATGGACATGCACAACAATTTCCAGCTTTGACTGTATTTTGCAGTTTATATCCTACACAAAAGCTATTAAAATATGACTGGGTAACATACGTGCTAAGTGAATGTTTATTTTTCCAGTAGTACTAACTGGGTTATCAGAAACACAAATAGAAGTTGTACACTAAACATAACCATATCCAGCGTAATAGGACATTCTAGCAGATGTATCAAAGAGATTAAAGCCTATTTTGGAGCACAGTAACAAAACTTCTTGCATCTTTAAAAATAATATTAGTAATAATAAGAGAGGCATCAAATCCAGAGCCCTCTATTATTACTCTTATCATAAAGCTACGATATATTTCCTAACTTTTCTTTAAGAAACACACAACTTCGAAGTTCACTTTTCCCCCACTGCACAACATGCAGAACAACTATATGATTTTTAGACTGTTATATTAGCAACTTAAAACCCAAAAAGCCTCCAGAAACGTTCCCAGCTAAATAAAAAGAAGCAACTTCCAATGGTAATACCCCCAAAATACGGGACAAGATTCCAGCTCGGTTGCTTCTGACAGCGACAGGGGTCAGAAACTTCTGAGCCGCTGCCTTTCCAAGCCCTGGGCAGCCCCTCTGGTTTTCCTCGGCCAGGGCCAGCTCTCGCCTCTCCCCACTGCACCGGCAACTCGCAGGGAACTATTAACCACGGGTGGCTGCGGGAAAGGGGGGAACACCCCCACCCCCCACACACCCAGACCCCTCAGGTGACATTACGGCATTTAAATCCCGGAGCCGCCGGCCCAGCGGGGTCACTCACCCGAGGGAAGCCCTCGCTCTGCAGCGGGCAGTCCCCAGCACCCATGGCACCACAGCACAGCACAGCACAGCTCAGCTCAC
>NW_010301891.1:0-5832 GCF_000700745.2 Antrostomus carolinensis
AAGGTCTCTTCCAACCCTAACCATACTATGACTATGATACTATGTTCTTGAAACTCTACCCTGAGTGTCCATTCATGCAGATGTTTGCTCAGACATTCAGTGTCAAGCTTTTTCTGCCCTGGAGGACATCTAGAATTCAGATTTGGCAGTGCTGCAATTGGCACTTGAAGCTGAACATTTCAAAATCAATTTGATGCATCTTCCACCTCCATAGCGCCTGTGAGATGTGGGAGTTGAGTGCCTCTCTGACTGGGTGCCCAGTGAAACGTGATCTACATCCAGCCTATCTCAGCATTGCTCTGGTTGTACCATGATCATCTGATAACATCATCTGCAAGAGTCAAAACCTGCCAGGCTTAGACCTGGAGATCTAAAGTTTAAACCCTGCAGACATCTGTTCTTCTCTCTGCTGGTTGGCAGCAGAGCATTGTACTCATCTAGGACTTGGACCTGCTTGTTCCTCCCCTAATTAAGTCAATATGCAAGTTCATGCAAACATGTTGGAGATGCTGAATCTACCTTTCTACTCCAGCTCACCCTGTGAAATCACAGCTCTCCAACGTGCAATGTGTCCTGACCCTTTCACCAAAACAACTCCATGATTTGAAATCCAAGAAAACTGTCCCTGCTCAGTGAAGGACGCTTGGACTAGATGACCTTTAAAGGTCCTTTCCAACCCAAACCATTCTGTGATGTTATGATTTGATAAACGGGCTTCTCGCAAGACTCAGCAAGCTGCAAGCATGCTGCGGCCATGCAAATGACATGGCTTGAGTTGTCCATGGCTTGACATGTTCCAACCCCCCTGCCAGCAGCAGGGACACCTTCCACTAGACCACGTTGCTCAAAGCCTCATCCAGCCTGGCCACAAACACTTCCAGGGAGGGGGCATCCACAACTTCCTTGGGCAACCTGTTCCAGTGTCTCACCACCCTCACAGTGAAGAACTTCTTCCTAATATCTCATCTAAACCTCCCCTCTTGCAGCTTAAACCCATTTCCCCTTGTTTTGTCATTAACTGCCCTTATAGGAGCGTACACTTCCAATCTGTAAGTTGAATTGATGTTCACAGTATTTTCAGACTCCTGCTTTTCCTTGAGGTGCCCTGTGGGAAGACTGAATCATAGAATCATAGAATTGTTTGGTTGGAAAAGACCTTTGAGATCTTTGAGTCCAACTGTACCTGTCCACCACCAAACCACATCTCTGAGCACCTCATCTACCCATCTTTTAAATCCCTCCAGGGATGGGGACTCCACCACCTCTCTGGGCAGCCCGTTCCAATGCCTGAGAACCCTTTCAGTTGTCAGAAGAAATTTTTCCTGTACCTTCCTTGGCACAACTTGAGGCCAACTTGAAGCCTTGGAACCCCAAGCAATTCCTGCACTTTGAAGCTTTGGAGATGAAGTTCCCAAAACTTCCAGTGCTGTGGCAAGGATTAAGCAATCCTGGCTACCATTGGCCATCCCAAGGCTTCAGAATCCAGTTCCACCACGTGGCACCTGGGTTCTCTCCAGGTTTTGCAGGCTCCCAGCTCCCCCCCAGACCTGAACACCAGAACAAAATTGATTTTGAAATGTTCAGCTTCAAGTGCCAATTGCAGCAGTAGATGAACAGAGCTGCCAAATCTGAATTCTAGATGTCCTCCAGGGCAGAAAAAGCTTGACACTGAATGTCTGAGCAGATGTCACCTGCATGAATGGCCACTCAGGGTAGAGTTTCAAGAGCATAGTATCATAGTCATAGTATGGTTAAGGTTGGAAGAGACCTTAAAGATCATCTAGTTCCAACCTCCCTGCCATTAGCATGGACACCTTCCACTAGACCAGGTTGTTCAAAGCCTCATCCAGGTTCTCAATATCTAAGTGAAAAACTCTTGGTGCTTGAGTGGACCTGGAAATCAATCACTAGGCTGGAGCTTCCAAGACCTGGTTGAGTCGTTCATATGTCATCTGGAAAGTGTTGCACAAAAGAAATTCCAGGAGATGAACATAATGAGTATGGGAGCATCGTAGGCAATTTCAAATCCACGTCATGCCATGTCACTGGCAGAAACCAGACCAAGGAACATAGCTGTTGTCTTCATACTTCTTCTTTCCAGGGGCTTCCTTGCTCTTTGGGAAGAGTATTTGCCATCTGGGTCGGGGTGACCCATTCCTACAGTCCATCCAACAATGTTAAAGAGAACTCCAGCCTGCCAGGAGGTGAATGGAGCAAACAAAGGAGAGCAAATTGAAAGCTGCTTTCCTCCCAGCAATGTTCTCTCCAAGGACCAACACCAAGGGCTGGGTGCAGGTGGCTTTTAGCAGCTTAAAATTTGCCATCTGACCATTTTGATTTAAATTCCACTTTCTATGGCTCGTGTTTAAAGTTCTGCACATGGGTTTTGGGGGTTTTTTTTTACAGCAGCAGTAATGAACCTGGAGTTCAAACAGCACATGGTGAGATCAAAAATTGTCCGAGAGGAATGTGTCCCACAAACACAAAGCACGGCTTTTCATTCATTATTATTTCCCCTTTACAGGGAGGTTTTACAAGCTGTTTATTTTCTGATCCAGTGTTGGCAGACATGTGGTGGGAGGAGAATCAATAGCAGCACAGTGGGATGTATTTTCTTAAATGGTTTAGAAGGGGGAGGGTGGGGTTTTTGCTTTTTCAAAGGGGGGGGGGATAATTGAATCTAGTCCACACTGTACTTTTGATTTGTTTAACGTGAAGCGTGAAATGGGAACAGCCATGATTCTGTCAATCACTTTAACTATCATAGAATCATAGAATGGGTTGGGTTGGAAGGGACCTTCAAGCTCATCCAGTTCCAACCCCCCTGCCAGCAGCAGGGACACCTTCCACTAGACCAGGTTGCTCAAAGCCTCATCCAGCCTGGCCTTCAACACTTCCAGGGATGGGGCATCTACTAGTTCTCTGGGCAACCTGGGCCAGTGTCTGACCACCCTCACAGCGAAGATCTCCCTCCCATAAAGAGTTCCTGGAGAGCCAGTCTAGTTTTCAACAGCATTTTTCCATGTAGGCACCCCAACTCCATCCCAGTACACACCCCAACTCCTAAGATCATCAAGTCCAACATCCATCCCTGCTTCCTTCCCTCTCTGCAACTCCCCATCCACATCTGACCATCGCATTGCACTAACGTATCTAAGGAACACCAAAAGCAGTAGCCAGCTACAGATGTAGGACTGAGGGGGCCAAAATCACATCCACTTTTAACTCCCCAACCAAATAACTCTCTTCTCAGACCAAAGGCATCTTCACCCAAACCAAAGATTTTCTTCCCATCTCTGCATCAATGGTCCATCCCAATCCATGTTCCCCTACATGTTCCTCCTGCTCTACCCCTTCAGGCACTGGATGGCAGCTCCTTCCTTTCCTCTTAACCCTTCTGTGAAGTTATTGCACAGCAAGATGACCACAGAATCACAGAATCATAGTGCTTGGAAAAGACCTTTAAGATCATCAAGTCCAACCATAAACCCAACACAACCAATTCCTCCTCTAAACTATGTCCCTAAGCACTTCCTCTACCCATCTTTTAAATCCCACCAGGGAAGGTGACTCCACCACCTCCCTGGGCAGCCTGGTCCAATACTTCTACCCTTTCAGTGAAGTTTTTCCTAGCCCATTACGTTGTCCTGGAGATCAGAGGAGCATACCTACCCATCCCCATGGAAATGCCATCTCCATCTTTGGACTAACCCTGTTCTTGAGTAGGTATCTTGAAAGTCCCATACAACCTGGAGAATACTTGGACATCACTGCACCAATATTCATCTGCCTCCAGTCCAGAGGAGTCTTTCCTGGGGTGGCCAGTCTCTCCAAACTCTTTACACAAAGCCACCTCCAATTCTGACCCCACAAATATTGTATTCAAAATGTGGATTTTTTTGAAACCAATTTCCCCACCTGTCCAAAACTTTGTGTTTCAAAGAACACAAGGGTAAGGCTGAACCTTGCCTAGCTCCATTTGTGCTGCACTTGTGGAGGTCTTGGATCATGCAGCTCATTCCACCCCAGAGTTACTACGAGAAGGTAGAAACATCCAGCCAAGGACACTCACCTTTTTTGCAACATAACACATTTGCTCAGCAGGGAGATAGTCAAAGGGGAAGATGAATCTCCAGTTGAAGTTGCCCTCTCCTCCCATAGACCTGTAGTGCACATCTGTCTTCTGCTTGTACTCCTCATGGCCAACCAACCAGCTGCAAAATGCAAACACGTTGCATGAAAAACTAGAAACACACCAAGGATTTTGGAGTTCCTTCAACGTCACAGGGGTCATGAGCAGGCAATAAAATGTCTCTCACCCTTGTGGATGTATTCAGTTGCTATCTGGAGGGGTAACCTGGACCCTGTAGGAGACCTGAGAGGGAATGAAACAGTTCCTCCAGTGTTGGGAGATGAGCAGGATGACCATGAGCCAGCACTGTGCCCTCGTGGCCAGGAAGGCCAATGGCATCCTGGGGTGTATTAGAAGGGGTGTGGTTAGTAGGTCGAGAGAGGTTCTCCTCCCCCTCTACTCTACCCTGGTGAGGCCACATCTGGAATATTGTGTCCAGTTCTGGGCCCCACAGTTCAAGAAGGACAGGGAACTGCTGGAGAGAGGCCAGCACAGAGCCACCAAGATGATGAAGGGAGTGGAGCATCTCCCTGCTGAGGAAAGGCTGAGGGAGCTGGGGCTCTTTAGCTTGGAGAAGAGGAGACTGAGGGGTGACCTCATTAATGGTTATAAATATGTAAAGGGCGAATGTCATGAGGATGGAGCCAGGCTCTTCTCAGTGATGCCCAATGGTAGGACAAGGGGCAATGGGTGTGAGCTGGAACACAGGAGGTTCTGCTTCAACTGGAGAAGAAACTTCTTTACAGTGAGGGTGCCAGAGCCCTGGGACAGGCTGCCCAGGGAGGGTGTGGAGTCTCCTTCTCTGGAGACATTCAAGACCCGCCTGGACACCTTCCTGTGTGATCTCATTGAGGTTCCTGCTCCGGCAGGGGGGTTGGACTGGATGATCTTTTGAGGTCTCTTCCAATCCCTAATATTCTGTGATTCTGTGGTGGTAGCAGCCTGAGAAGCTCTTCAATCTCTTCTTCGCCCATCCCTGAGTTTTATGGGTGTTTTAAAGACTCAACACTACTTTAAGTTCTGGCTCAAAGTTGTCACTTATCCAACCATAAGCACACATCAGCTTCTAACCTGCCTTGTTGAGAGCTTTGCAGCCACCCCAACAAACTGACCTTGTAAAGAGCTCCTAAAGCCAGTCCAGTTGATGAGGCAACCACATTAAATCACCAAACGGCCATTTTTTCCCCTCTATTCTCTGTCGACTTCTAGAAGATTATTAATCAAAAGTCTTAAATGGCCATAAAGTTCTTCCCCAGGAAAATCCCAGAGTGGCCAGACCCTGATGTGGTCAGGGTGGTTCCCTGCTGCTTCCATAAGAGACAGGTCATCACAGCACAGTTCAGGAAGATGTGGCAGGGGAAGGTGAGGTTGGCCATGAGGAAAAGGTGAGGCAGAGGGGGGTGGAGCACTGGAACAGGCTCCCCAGGGAGGTGCTCATGGCACCAAGCCTGACAAGATTCCAGCTGCATTTGGCCAAGGCCCTGAGGGACATGGTGTGAATGTTGGGCTTGTCCTGTGCAGGGACAGGAGTTGGACTTCATCACCCTGGTGGGTCCCTTCCTACTCACAGCATTCAATGATTCTATGATTCTCTGGTCTAAAAGAGCTCGTGGTGGTCATTCCACAACCAGTTCAGGAGCAAACAGAAAATTTTCCATAACAACTCCTTTTTTCCAGCTGTGAGTTTTGAGCTCTTTCCC
>NW_010301891.1:5874-10483 GCF_000700745.2 Antrostomus carolinensis
GTCCAAGTTTTTTCAGTCTTCAGCAATCAACGAAACAAAAACAAAACCCTAAAACACATCCATTTGTGTATTTAGAGCTCTTCTGGAAGAAAGCCAGAAGATCCAGAGAGAATCTCTAATGAAAACAATTATCTCGTTTGATTGTTTTCTCCTTCAATTGAAAATAAGGTTTTTTGCTCAGCTAGACAAATGATTCCCACTTTTCCAGTGCTTAAGAAGAGCACATGGACCACCCTAAATGTGTTGTGGCAGACAAGGAAGGGAGGTCTACTCAAGTTCATCCTACAGTACACATCAGATGCACATGTGCTAGATGGACAACGAGGGCTTGGTGGCCACGGGAATTGTGTGACGAGGTTACACTAATACTTAAATTGTGGCTGGATTACTCGACTTGATCTGATAGGATGCACATGGCAAGCCTGTGTGTTTATCCACATCCTTCAAAGCTTGGCAAGGACCTTCAGAGGATGCAGTGCGAGCGCCCTCTGTTCAGTGTTGGTCCATCCTCTTGGTGAAGTCAAACTTTTTATGGGAAATTTCACTATGAAAACAACACAAAAAGATCCTCCAGATATTGACAGTGACAGAGTGGGCTGGTGACCCCAAAAAAACATCTTGCAGGCAAAGAAAAAGATGAAGAAATGGTTTGATTTGGATCCTTCCTTGGCATGGTTTTCTTTCCTTGCAGAATTTGCTGCACCCTCTCCACTGCAAGAAGGAGATACCAGAAATCAAAAGTATTCAAGTCACATTGCCCCAGAATTAAAAATAGAATGTGGGAATGGCCATGGTGACCAACCAAAGGTTCATCTTGCCCAGTATCCTTCCTCTGACCAGGGCCAACAGTAGATGTCCAATTAAAACAGTTGGACTTGATTATCTTAAAGGTCTTTTCCAACCAAAAATGATTCTATGATTCTAAGAGTATGGGATTGAGGCAAACACATCCTGATACCTTCCCAACACACCTCTCTAGACTCCAATAATTTGCAGGTCAGAGATTTCCTGAGCTATAGATGATGGTTTTGTACTTAACAGGACTGGCTGGATTTTTAGCTCATTAATTCATCCCATATGTTTTAAATCCACGTGACTTCAGGTATCTGCAATATCCAAAGGAAAAGTTAGGTTCTTCAATCTAAAATATGATTTTGTTCTCAAAAGTCAAACATCTCTATCTTTGCTCAGCACAAGTGTTAGATTTTGGAGGACCTAGGTCATCCGTTTATCTAGGAACCCAAAAGAGGATGCAGCTGAGTTTTAAAGATGCCACATAATAGCACATAAATCATAGTGGTGGTGGTTGGTTGGTTGGAAAGGGGAATCTGGAAAGTTCTAGTCCAGTTAGCTCAAAAAACTACTTGTTTTATCTTTAAAAACTTGCAAGATGATGAATGAAAACCTCCCACATCCCATATGACCTGGTTCAGTGTTGGTCCATCCTCTTGGTGAAGTCAAACTTTTTATGGGAAACTTCACTATGAAGAAAACACAAAAATATCCTCCATCTATGACAGTGACAGAGTGGGCTGGTGACTCCAAAAAAACCATCTTCAGTTCCTAATGAATGTGGTTTCCCTCCACCACCACTCTTTTGTCTGCCTACAGCTCAAGTCGTGAGGAAGGGAAGGTCTCTCTACATTCAGTCTTGCTAAACTCGGTTGAGACCTCTTCATGCTATTAGAAGACTACCAATGACCTCTTCCATGCTATTAGAAGACTATCAAGAAATAACTGATTAAATTAAATGAAATTAAATGGCAACTGCCTCAGACATAATAGAAAAGCTCCTATTTAATTTATCTGCCTGACTTAACAATAATTTACATATTATTTAGAAGATAACGTTCAAGAGACTGAGATTCCAGCCCTTGCCTTGCCTGATGGGTAAGATGGAGAAGAAACTGGCAACAGCCACCTCAGACAAGTGAGATCTTCAGAAGGAAAGCCACAACTAAAGCTCCTTACCCATGGAATTCATCCTAAAGCAAATCCCAGCCCCTGCTCAGGAGGCAGCAGTGGATGGAAGGAATGGTCTCCACCAAAGCACCACCATATCATGGTGGTGAAGGTCACTGGTGATGCAGCCATTCTGGGGGGAAGATGAGGAAATTGAGCAAGAATTTTAACTCCTTTACAGCACTGTGAGATTTGTTTGGTCATCAGGGATGCTAAAAGCCAGGTGAGGGATATCAGCAAGCGTTGGATGCTCTCGCTTTCCTGGTAACACCCTTCAAGCACCACTATTTCTGCACCCCAAAGCACCCAGAGCAGCTTAGTTGGAGCTGATAACAATGGACTTGATGTGAATACCAGGTAAGCAGCTTGTGCTTTCTGGATTTCCAGGAGGAAAATTAGGATTGTAAAAAAGGGATTTACAGTCTGTTGCAAAATCCGACCTCTTCCTGTCCATAAATCCAAAGAACGCACGAAATAAGTCAGTCCCTTGGCTGAGGTTGAACCATTTTCCATGAGATAAAACAGAGAATCATATCATAGAATGCCTTGGGTTGGAAGGGACCTTAAAGATCATCTAGTTCCAACCCCCCTGCCATCAGCAGGGACACCATAAACATAAATGGAGTCAGAGAAGGGAATGTGCCAGGGGAGTTACTGCTCGTTGCCACATATTTCAAGAAAAAATATGGAATTCCAAAAGTAACCATGCAAACAAGCCAACCTATGTGTATGGAACAAGCCCATGGATGTCCCAGGAGAAGAGCTGGGAAGGAGTCAGAGGTGGAAATCACAGAATCACAGAATGGTGGGGGTTGGAAAGGATCTCAGGAGATCATCCAGTCCAACCCCCCTGCCAAAGCAGGTTCCCTATGCAGCCCCTCTCTGCAATGGTTGGGTTGCTTCCCCACATCTTAACTCCATCAATAGAAAGATTGTCACGTAAACATCCAAGAGATGCAAAGAAAAACTTGACATCATGAAGCAGTGATGAGCCCAGCAGAGAAGTGTCTACCAAGAAGCTGGATCCATAGTTAGAGAGGTGGGAATGGCTCCTTCATCCCAGTGCGGGTCCGTGTCTACCACAGCAATGTTGATGTAAGGGCCATGTTAACTCCTTCACTGCTGCTCTTGTGACCTCAGGCTATGGTACCCAGAGGACACAGAAGTGGGGTGGCTTACCCTTTGACATAGATGTCACTCATCTTCTCCCCAGTGATGCTGAGGTCATCGAGGATGACGTCCTTGGTGTTCCAGATGATGCAGCGCAAGAAGAACCTGGACAGCCCCAGGAACAAAAGCAAAATGAGAGGGTGGAAATCTTGGTCCAAAGCCCACCTAAGACAGTCTGGTTGTGCTATGCAGCTATTTAGCCAAAGGAGTTAAGATGTCAGTCATCTTTCTCTGAAGATGAGCCCACACAGATGTTTCTCAACTGGGCAGGTGAATCCCTCCCCATCTGACATCTCCAAACCCTCTCCTCTCCCTTCACCAGAAGATGGTGGAACCAGCACTACAGTGAGTAAGAAATGAAAAACAAGTCACCTCTTGGCTTTGCGTGGTGTGATGTTGAAAGGAGGACCAGGCTGACCCAATGATTTTGGAAACAAGTCCACCCACATCTGTAGCTTTCCCTGCATGGAAAGAAAGACACATGAAGCCTGGTGAGCATCCTAACTGGGTTACCTTCACCTCCCCAGTAAGACACAGGAGAGGAGAGAGAAAGTATCAGGTGCTCCAGCGTTTCTTAGTTGAAAACTAAAGTTTCCCTGGTGGAGAAATGTCATTAATTATTATATTTAAATTATTTTAGTGATAGTTGGGGATAGTCAATGGCCTGTGAGGTCTAAGAGGTTGGTGTGGATAAGCTGAAGGTGCACGCTGGCTTGACTCTCCATGGCTGATTATCTTTACATGGGGACACCTCCATGGGAGGTGTTTGGAGAAGCAAGCAACTCAGTGGTCTTCCATGGTTGTCACCAGCTGGTTTATGGGTTTCTAACCATGGAAGTTGAGGATGAGATGAGGAGAGGGAGATCTAATTCCACTTCCACAAAATCCTTCTAAGGAGAGAGCAGCAGAAATGTAGATGAAACCTTAGGGGGGGTGGTTTTTAGGTGGTCTCTTCTACTGGAAAACACCACTGGGTGCCAATAAAATATTTTACTGTAGAGTCTCAAGGGTTGAAAGAAAAAAATAATTTAAAAAAGTTGTTCTTCAACAACGAGCCCATCATGGGGTGGGGGTTGTGGTTTGTTGACTTATTGGCAAGAAAACCTTCAATTTCAGGAGAAAAATTTAAAAGCTCAACCTGGGTCAACAGCCCAAGAGAGCCAGCGTGTCCTGTGGCTTCACAGTGGGTCAGAGCCACATCTTGGGAACTGCCCTGAATTCAACGTGTACTGAGTCACCACCATCACCCTGGACCCAGCATCACTCCTATGGGTGCTCTTGGTAAGAAGCACCAGTGCAGGGCAGACCCCAATTGCTCTGCTCATATCCCACCCTATGACATGAACGAAGCACCCGTCCTAGTCTCCATGGCTGGTCTAACAAGACCATAACACCTTGACCTGTAAGAACAGCACAGACCCACATATCAGCTGAGAGCAGCTACCTCAGGCTTGGGGAGGAGTGGGGGGAGAGTTGC
>NW_010301892.1:0-2625 GCF_000700745.2 Antrostomus carolinensis
TTCTCTCAGGGATCGCTCAGGCTCGTTCTTCTGGGGTTTTGGTTTTGGGACTGCCTCTATTCTGGGATCACTGGCTGCCACAAGCTGGGCATCAGTTGGCGGGTGGTGAGCAATTGCACTGTGCATCACTCATTTGTATAATTCTGTTTTTACTGTTGCTATGATTATCATTTTACTTTAATTAGTAAATAGTTTTTATCTCAGCCAGTGAGTCTCCTTTCCCTTTTCCTTCCAATTCTTTCCCCTACTCCCTGGGTGAGGGGAGGGAGGAGTGAGAAAGCAGGCTGTGTTTGGCTGCAAACCAAAAAGATGAAACCACCACATGATATTTTTCAATTTAGGTTATGCAGAAGCCAAGACAAAATTGATATATTCTTAAGAGATGCACCTTCATGTACCTTGTGAACTGCTAATGTTTTTAGTATTGAGCAAACTTAGAAGCTGAGGATGTTGACTAACTTAAAAAAACAACCCAAAACCCCCCAAAAAACAAACCAAAACAAACAAAACACAACCTTAAGGTTTAGGTAGAGTTAATGTCCCAGAAGATGGACACAACCTGCCAGTCATGAAGAGATGACATAGAAAAACCTTTAAGGGTTAAAGTGTTTAGTAGTCTTGCTGCATGAGCGTATGAACTGGGTGGCAAAAAGAGAAGGGTGGGAATTTTTAACATTGTTTTATTGTATAAGTAACAAATCAGTGAGGTGAAAAGAGAATGACGGTTTGTTTCATTCTGTTTTCCCCACTGATATCTGTTGTTTCTTTACTGCTGATGTAACTATAAGGGCAGCAGCAAAACATCCCTCTAGGTGCTATTACACATGCTTATTGCACATGCTTAATACATCAGTAACAAATTTGAATTTTTATTTAGCGTTTTTTTTGGTAGTGGGTTTTGTTTTATTCTGAGGTCTTCTTATTGGAGATATTATGATAATCCACAAGCCACTGATGCCTACTGCAGTGATAATCTTTCAGATTTCTTCTCTCTCTGAAATTAAAATGATGCCTCTGAATGCTGCAGATACAATATGTTTGATGGTATGTGTCCTGGTTTTTAGCTGAAACAGAGCTGGGTTTCTTTTTAGTAGCTAGAATAGTGCTGTATTTTGCCTTTCATCCTGGGACTTGTTATGAGAGAGACACCGATAACATACCAGTGTTTGCATTTTTGTCACTGGAAGTGAAGGACTTTGTGTTCTGTTAGTCTATAAGCACAAGATTTAAGGGGGTGAGGAATATTTGAATTAATAAGCTAAACTGGCATTTGGGTATGCCGAATGGGATATTCCATATCATATCATGTCATGTCCAGTATATTAGTGAGGGTCTCTTCCTCTTTTGTCTCTCTCTGGCTTTTGCTCAGGCTCTTGCTCTTCCGGGATTGCGGTTTCGGTTCGGGATTGTTGCTTGTCTGAAATTGTTATCTGGGAATGGGCTGTGCTCGGTCAGCGGGGGGTGAACAGTTGCACTGTGTATCATTCTTTGGTATATTTTGTTACTGTTATCATTATCACTACTATTTTAATATTAGTATTATTTTAAGTTTTCTTTCTATTATTAAACTGTTCTTATCTCAACCTACAAGCCTCCTTACCCTTGCCCCCCCAGTCCTCTTCCTTATCCCCTGGGGGTGGGGAGGTAAGTGGGTGAACAGCTGTGTTGGCTGCTAGCCAAGGGCTAGCCCAGTGAAACTATCACAGCATGTCTATATGTTTTTGAGTTTCTAAGAGAACAGGAAAGACTGGTTCAGAGAAGCAGTTTTTCATTTAATATATCATATATAATCAGTGTCCATTTCAAAATCATAAGTATATGTATTTTCAACATAGTTAATAGTTGTGTATTAAGAATGCAGTTACCAAAAGCATCAAAACGTTTTTTTGTGGGTTTTTTGGTTTGTTTGTTGTTGTTTGTTTTTTTGGGTTTTTTTTTCCTAAATAACATTGTAAGTAGTAATAAGACATAAAGGAACTTCCTGCTTCTTTTTTTCAGGAAAGGAGTTTCCATGTTTGGTTTCTCCTTGTTTGTTTTTCTTTGTCTTCCTTGCACTCCTCCTTGCTCTGAGTCTCACTTTCTTTCACATGCCCCTCTGCACTGTTCCTGTCACACCTGCTGCGCACAACGCTGCACTCACTCACATGCATGCTTGCTCACTCTCACACTTTCTCAAGTGCACTCTGTCTCTTCCAGGCGGTCTCTTGCATGAGCCCTTACTCAGTGTCTTGCTTCCTCCTTCTTGCACATTCACTTACTCGCTCTCCCTTCCTCTCACTCTTGCATGTGCTCCCTCTCTCGCACCTATGCTCTTGTTCTCACTTTCTCTTGTGTGCACTCTCTCTTATGCTCACTCCCTTTCTTACTTGTGTCCTTGCACTCTCATTCTCTTTCTTGCTCCTGTGCTGTGTCTCTTTGTTTTAATAAACTTTTTTTTTTTTTTTTTTTTTTTTTTTTTTTTTTTTTTTGTACCTTTTTGTTACCCAGCAAGTGGTCAGGGATTAGTGAAACAAGATAGTTTGATCACTGGGGCTAATACTGGTTTATGCACTTTCTTAACTGGATTCACAGGTGAGATTTTTTTTTCTTTCCCCTTTAAGGTGTCCTCCCACACCCCCCCACACC
>NW_010301893.1:0-1897 GCF_000700745.2 Antrostomus carolinensis
AGGAGGAAGGAGTGGCAAAGACAACATGTGAGGAGTTGACCCCAACCCCATTCCCTGTCCCCTTGTGCCGCTTGGGGGAGGAGGTGGAAAATCAGAGGAAAAGTTAAGCCTGGGAAGAAGGGAGGGATGGGGGGAAGGAGTTTTAAGATTTGGTTTTATTTCTCATTATCCTCCTCTGATTTGATTGGTAATAAATTAATTTTCCGCAAGTAAAGTCTGTCTTACCCGTGACATTAACTGGTGAGTGATCTCTCTCTGTCCTTATCTTGACCCACAAACCTTTCGTTATATTTTCTCCCCCCCATCCAGTTGAGGAGGGGGAGTGATATAGCAGCTTTGGTGGGCACCTGGCATCCAGCCAGGGGCAACCCAACATAGCAAGTTAAAATGCATATGAAATCTGTGTTTTAAAAAAAGAAATGCATGTTATAAAGTTAATATTGTAGGTCCATACTTTGTTCTTAGGTATGGAATATATCCATATTTTGCTCCCTTTAATTCCACTAAAGCATAGGTTAAGTCCACCAAAATCTTATCTAGGTAAATATGTCATTCATAGAGTAAGTGTCCCAAATATAATCAGATATTACTGCCTTTATCATATGTCTACACTGGGATTTTGTTTTTCACTGATGACTAGGCCAGGCAGAGGTTAATGAGGAACACAGTGTGCACAGAATGCAACCCTGCAAAGCTGTTTTATTCCCTAGCAGCTCACAGAAAGTAGTTCTTCCTAGTTTGCAGTGAGTCATTAATTTTACCTGACAGACCTGAAGGCAGCATAGTTATTAGCGTGCAGCCTGCAAACCTCTCTGCTGACTTAACCAATGAAATCGCTCTAATTTCTACTGTCTTCCCCAATTTACCAGCAGTTCAGAATAACACATCCACAGAGATGCCTTTTCAAAATTACTCGAATCTTACAGCAGTATGCTTGTAAGGGACTCCCAGCTGTCCAGCCTAATATGTAGGAACAGTAATTAATATTTTATATGGTGCATCCACAATTAAAGAGGGAAATATCAACTTGGTAATAATTTATTGAAGAGAAGCTGAAGTTACTCATAGGCTTGAGGGGTTTTTTTTGTACTGTTGTTTCTCCATGAGGAAACAGAAATTGGCCAATAATTAAAGAACATTCACCACTCTCACTTATTAGTCCTGATGTCTTATATTCTCTTCCTTAGTGTTCCATCAGGTATCATATTATTTGTTGAAAAGCTTTAATAAAATTACAACATTAATATGCATGAGACTTACTTTGGGTAGCGCTGACAGCTGCAAGGAGTAGTACAGGTTGATTAAGCTGCATGATTGATAGCTTTCTCATTTCAAACAAATTAATCTGGAAAGGACAAACTGGAACAGGAAGTTGAAATATCAGAACAAGGACATTATTTTCTGACTGCAGAACTCAGGAAGCAAGATCAGTTGACACAGATTAATTTCATAAAAACGGGTTCCTCTTCAAATCCTTATTTATGAGGGGAAGAAGCAGCTTGGTAAGGAAGGTGAGAGCTATCAGCAGACCATTGTCTTGAACAAAACAGACCATCAATGATAAGAGGAGGAGGGGAGGAGACTGAGAACTTCAGACACTCAGCAAGGAGAAGAGCAGGGGGAGGTAAATGGAGTCCCCTGCAGCCAATGGAGGTTCAACAATGGAGCAGATACCCACGTGTAGGCCATGGAGGACTCCATGTTGGAGCAGGAAGCTGTGCCTGAGGGCAGTTGTGACTGTATTGAGAGCTCATGATGAGCAAGAACATCCCAGAGATGCTTACATCAGAGCTGAGCGGAGGAGGTGCGCTGAACTGGAGACCTGTCTGCAACCCATGGAGGTCCCCATGCCAGAACTGGGAGCTTTGCCTGAAGAGGTCCATGACTCCATAGGAAG
>NW_010301894.1:0-897 GCF_000700745.2 Antrostomus carolinensis
TGCCTGATGCTCTGTCCTGCCAAGAGAGAGGTGCAAAGTGCTGGAGCTTTTCTGGCAGAGGGAGCAGTCAGGCTTCCTCTTAGCCCACTGCAGGATGCCCCTGGTAGCAGAACCAGTGGAGGCACAGCACCACGTAGCTTGTCCAGGCAGATGGGACAGGGGTTGTCCAGCTCTGTGACCGTGCTCTCCACTCGCTGCGGTGGGCTGAGGGGAGCTGGGGAGGTCGAGATGCTCCCTCTCACCAGTGCTGCACCGGTGGCTGCCACTCAAGAAAGGGAAGAGAGGCCACGGTCACGGGCTGTCCCCGGGAGGGCTGGCAGAAATGCCCAGGTCCCTCAAGAAGGAAACTCTCCCAGCTCCCCAGGCTGAGGTGTCCCTTTCCAGCTCACTTCTGCTGCTGTGAGCACGTCTCTTGTGAGCCCCGGCTGCCTGAATCTGGCAGGGCCAGGGAAAATCCTCCAACGGCTCCGGGGTCGGGCACTGAGAGCTGCAACAAACAACTCCCTGAGCACGACACCAGCACCAAAGGCCTCGCTCAACACTCCAAACCTCGCCAACTGCTCAGCCGGAGTGCGGGCACTGCCAGCTGCCTGAGGCTCGGCACCCGAATTTAAGCAGTGAGGGACGCCGGGTCACAATGCATTGCTCAAGGATGTCACAATCCATTGATAGGTGACATCACAGTCCGTCACTCGGGGACATCTCAGTCAGTCCCTTGGGGACAGCTGAACCCACCACTTGGGGACTCGGCGACATGAGAACCCACCGCCTGGGGATGGGCATCTGGTTCTGTCATCATCAAGTGGACATTACTTCCATGGCGATGTTTTTGCTCCCTCTTGGCAATGTCAGGTCTCTACCAGTTCCTGGGACAAATCTGTGTCAGGGCTTGTGTTG
>NW_010301895.1:0-31157 GCF_000700745.2 Antrostomus carolinensis
ATCTGAGGGGACCTAGGCATCTGGGACCTGCCTAGGAACCTTCTGTTCCCTGGGGAACCAGGCTCCTGGGCTCCACCTAGGAACCCTATTGTTCCCTGGGGACCCAGGTTATACTTTAGGACCATGGGGTGGTGGTGGGCACCCCTGATGCTGGTGCTGGCCCCTTGGCTCCCTGGAAACCCAGGCGTCCAAGCAGGGAGACATGGCTTGTGGCAGTGGGTGGCCCTGGCATCCTGGCTCCCTGGGGTGCACTCCTGCCTGCTTTGCTTTGGGCCTTCCATTCAGAAGGCACGGCTCTGCCGTGACATTACTGGGGCCCCCCCCACGGACCCCCGACATCAACACTGCCTTGATGCCCTTGTCCAGGCTGCTGTGCAACTCGCTTCTGTCTCCGTGGGTGTGTCATGGGACCCCTAGGGACATCTAACCCAACAGGAACCCTGCCCAAGGACCCCCATCCTGACTGGCACCTCCATCCCACCAGGGACCTCCATCCCAAGACAGATTGCCACCCTGAACAGGAACACAAAGCCCTCTGGGATCCTCCACTTCAACCAAGGCCCTCACACTGATACTGGCCAGGATCCCAGGCACCCACCCCAGACAAGCTCCCTAGGGACTCCCAGCCATGCCAAAGTCTCCCCAGTCCTGACTTGGATTTGGACCCCAGGGACCTCTGGGAACTCCAGCCCTGCCTAGGACCCTGAGAATCATGCAACCCTGACCAGAAACACACTGGGGACTCCTTGGGCTCCCTCGGCCCTGCCTAAGACCTCAGGAATCCCCAGGGACACCTGACCCTTCCCAGTATCCCTAAACCCCAATCAGGATTTCAGGAACCCCCAGAAACCCTCAGCCCTTACTGGACCCTCCCATCCCTGAACCTGCAGCCCCAACCCTGTACTGGTCCCAGTGCCCCTATACTGGTTCCAGGGTCGGGGCAGTATGAGGCACTTGAGGAGATCATCATGGATGCCCTGCATTTTCTGGAGAAGCAGAAGGATAAAAGTGAGCAGGGGACATGGGACATGTGAGTGGGTAGGGCCATGACATGGGGCAGAGGGGAACAGGATGTGGAGGCCTTCAGTGAGGGGGTGTGGGGTAATATAGGATATATGGAGGTCTGGGGGCTGTAAGGGGATATTCGGGGAATCTTGAGGCTATATGGGCTTCAGGGTATACAGCTTCCAGGGGTTTTTTTGAGGGAGTATTTGAGGATATATGGGACTCTAGGATGGATACATGGGGTCAAGGTGAGTCGTACAGGGATTCTGTGGGAAATGGGGAGAGTTTATGGGGATTAGGGGGTAGGCACATTTTCTCATCTGGACATCTGGGACACCCCAGAGCCTTTGGAGGTGTCTCTGCAGGAAGCCGTCAATGTCATCTGGATGAAGCTGAGCCAGCTGGAGGAAGGTATGGGGCCAGTGAGGACACCTACCCAATACTCCTGCCCTGGGGAAGCCCTGAGATCCCCAAGCAAGGGACTGACACAGAGACCCCCACACTGGGCATATACACCCCAGGGACCCCACTTGGGCACCCCTATCCTGGAGAAACCCCCAGGACCCCACGTGGGCTGAAAAAGGGCTGAGCCTTGACAGCTAATCACAGGGATGTGGCTCCCCACTGATCCTCAGTCTAATGCTGCTTCCTCCCCACCAGCTCCAGCCTGTGTCCCGCCCTGTGGTGAGTGCCCATCCCTCTGTCTTGCCGCCCCCTGTCCCTGATACATCTCCCATCCCCCTGGGACCAACAAGTCTCTCCCTCCCAGGGTACCAGCCAGCTGCCCGCGTCTTCCAGTGTGCTACCTGCCGCCTCGTGGACTGCCAGTTTCCCCTGGACTGCCCAGGTATGGGGCCATGGTAGACCCAGGCATCCTGGATGGGCTAAGCCCCACCCCAGAGCTGGGTAACTCCAGGGCTCTGGGGGCAACCCTCATTTCTCACATGCGGGTATGCCTGCTGGGCCCTCCATGAGCGCACAAGAGTGTGACAAAGTGCATACCCACCCATCCCCACTGCGAGCACAAGAGCATGTGCAGTCGCACGGGAGCACAAGCTTTCCTGGAAGTGAGTGAGCAGATGTGAACTCACATGCTTGTCAATGCTCCCAGTGCAGGATGTGTGGACCAGCGCAGATGAAGCCATCACACTGCACTGCAATGTGCCCTTTGTGACCCCCCCTGACCTTCCCGTTACCTGGATGTTTGCCAAGGATGTAAGTTGCACACGCATGTGCAAGGGTTTATGCATCCAATCACTGGGCATGGGTAGCAAGGGCTGCACACACACTGGTGTGTGAGCTTGGCATGAGGACTATCAATAGATACAGGTATTGCTTAGACAGTAGATACATGTGCTGTAAAGAGCATATGCCAGCACAGGACGTGAGCAAGTGCTCACCCATGGGAAGGGTGCATGCAAGCAGGAGGCTGGTCACTCGTGTTTGCAGATTCACATGCACTTGTGTGCACGTGTGTGAAGGAAGTAAGTGACTTTTGCCTGTGCTCTGCCTGTGTGCGCACACACAGGGCACAAGGAGCAAGTGTGGGACATGAGGTGCGTGCACATGCATAAACAAAGGGTCCAAGAAGCATGAAGGGAACATGATGAACTTGTGCAGGACAGGGGAGCCTTTGCATGCACATGTATAATGTTTCGTGCAGCTGGTGGACCAGGCTATGCTGATGTGTTCCTTCATGCTCCAGCTGCACACACAGGATCTGGCACTGTTTGAGGAGCTGCAGGGGAGTGTGGAGGGACCCCTCAGTCTGACCCTCCAGGACCCCACTCCGGGAACCATCGCCTGTCGCCTGGGGGTCCCTTCTGAGCCCTTAGCCCGCAAGTACTTCTACCTCAATGGTGCGCCCAGAAACTTGAGTGCACTGGGCACAGTGAGCAGCGTGGGGTGGAGCAGGACCCCAGACACCTGGGTCCATGGCAGGGAGGTGCATGGGATGTGAGCAGAGTGCCAGGGCACCTTGGTCATGGTGGACAGCAGGTGTTCCCTGATGCCTTACTCTTCTGGTGGCAGTGAGGCATGTAGGGTGGATGGAGCAGGGACTCCCAGAACCTGGGTCCCTGGGGGCAGTGAGGTCTGTGGCTGGAGCAGGTGCTGCAGGGACACCTGGTCCTTGGGGGGCAGTGCCCCATGACCCAAGGTAACTGGGTCCCCACAGTATCCAGGGGAAGTGTGGAAGCAGAGCAGATACTCCAGGCTCAGTTCAGAGCTGTGCTGCGCTGGCCCCGTGACAGGACTCCCCTTCACCACGTGGCATTGCTGGGTCTGGAGGTGGCACTTGGCTCCATGGCGCTCGTGCTGCTGCTGGTGTAAGTCCTCCTGACGTGGTAAACCTTACCCTCAAAATCCCCATGCTTCTGGGGCTCCTTGCAGACCAGCGTGGGCTTCCCAAACTCCCCTGGACCCTCAGTTCCTCAGGTTGCCCTACAAATGCTAGGGAACCCGCGTGCCCAAGGTGGGCCATAGGCTGCCAGGACTCCTAAACTCCTCATAGGGTCCCCTATTTCCTCCTGGAACTTCCAGTGTTCTCTGGCCCATTCCAGGATGCCTCCCTTCCACCCAGGACCACTCCAGGCTGCCTTGCTTCCCTTACATTCCCTCATTGCCCCTGAGACCATGCCCACTTTCCCCCACATTCCCCGGAACCCTCACTGTCCCTTTGGGGGCCCCAGTTACAGCCAGTTCACCCAGTTGCCCCCAGGTTTCCATGCTTTCACTCTCAGACCCATCAGTTTTTCCCAGGACCCTCCAGTTGCCCCTTGGGCCCCCCAGACACCTCATGATTCCCACCCCAACACTGGGATATAAAGTCTCCTCCTTCCTCCTCTTTCTCCCTTCCTCCTTCTGCTTCCGAGGGCCACCTGGCAGTGGCGGAGCCTCCCAGACCTCAGTGACCCACAGACATCGCACAGACCTGGACAACAGGATCTCCCAGGGAAATCCAGATGCCTGGATTCACCCTAGGGGAGCTTGACACATGGATGTATCCCTAAGGACCAACATTTCTGCAATTGCTTTTCTTGCATTGGGAGTGGCATGTGCAAATAAGAACAGTCTCAAAACAGGACCACAGAGTTTTAAATATCTGGATTATGCTGGAGATATCTGGGTGCCTTGGGCTTGCATACAGAAAAACTGGGTACTGGGCAGTGCATAAACAGTCCAAAATAGAGTTCTGACGCTCCTGACCCTGCATTTCAACAGCTAGCACGAAGGGAAGGTCAGACTGCCACCTGCAGGAAAGCCTTCTCTTGATACCAATGTATCAAACATACTCATCTATAATAACACTTACTATGTCATGGCCACTACAGATGCCAAGTTATTTTCTCCTCTGATTGTTTGCCTGAAAGCATTTTATCACAGACTTATACCACTGTATAACCCAGCTGACTTAAATTTGGTCATTTTGATAAAATGCTGCTACAGATTTTTTTGTAGACATCATGTCTGTAACAAAACAGACAAACAGCAGAAGAATGTCATACAATTCCTTAAAGAAGAGATTTTTTTAAAAAACACCACCCTTAAGACTGTGATCACAGTATCTCCAATGCTCTACATTGCCTTTACCTAGACTTCTGTTAGAAAAAAAAAATTAACAGAAAAAAATGAAAAAATACCCTGCAAATGCAGTACATGCAGCATAGGCCCATATCCCATTGGTGCATTCCGTCCCAAGCAATTGGTAAAACGATTCCATCACCTGGGCTGACATTCCAGCTGTATTTAAATCTGCGATACTGTCAGTGCTGGTTATGGTTGAGGAGCCTGAGCTGCAACCTCTGTGATGAAGCCCCAGCTTGTTGCTTCCCCATGCCACAGAGGCCAGTCCTGACCCCGAGCCACCACCTTCTCCTCTTGCAGTCCTCTGGTAACACAACAGAGCCACCGTGTGCTCATCCTGGAGGCTAAGCTCGTGTTTCTCATCCAAGGAATAATAATACTTCCCATTAGGAACACACTCTGGTTTTGTGATCCCTGCCTATTTCTTCTGCTGCTAACAAGTGGACTGGGTGGGGTGGGGGCAGTGGTAATCACAGTCTTTTCAGTCCCACGTTTCCCTCAGGCAGTTGGATGGGTGAAGCAAAGGGAAGGGGATGAAGCTCTTCCTACCCTGAGTGCTGATGACAGGAGCGTACAAAACTAGCAAAGAAGGGTGACAGAAACATGCAGCCACTGGGCATGGGCTCTCCTTTCCCCTCAGACCTCTCAGGTTCTTTCCTTGTCTCTGCCCCAGGCCACAGCAAGTGCTGGAGGGGCTCAGCAGGGCATGGAGCAGTCGAGGGCAGAAAGGGAGCTGGTTTGCTGCAGTCCCACAGTGGAGGGCTTGCTATATGGTTGGTCATTTGCTACCTGGAGTGCAGTGACCCTGTCCTCCAGGACCCTGACTCCTTATTGCACGCTATGGTGGGGCGGGGGGGGAAGGAGGGCGGTGGCACAGCTGTAGAACAGCAGCTCAGACAGCCTTGCTGGAGCTCTAGGACAGAAGCCATGAGCTACCAAGCACAAAATCCAGTTCCTGACACTGTACAAAGGGACTGACTGACCCAGGGGAATGAGCCCTGATGGCCCACTGCAGGTTTTTATCAGGCATGTTTACATTAGGTTTTTTCTTCTATATTTCCTGCAAACAAGCAGGAAATCAAGCAAAAGTAGCACAAGGCTTGTGTGATGACCAAGGGGTAAACTCAGACATATGAAGGAAGTGTTCAAGAAGTGGAAGCAGGGTATGATGGGTGGTGGTATAAAGAGATGCTGTCCCGTACTTCAGGGATGGGATTGGGAAAGCCAAGGCTGGCCTGGAGTTTAATCTGGCAAGAGAAGGGAAGGGCAGCAAGAAAGATTTCTACAAGGACATAAACAAAAGGAATACTAGGGAAAAGGTGGCTCTGCTGCTGAATCCCCATTCAGGGACCCTGGTGACACAGGACATGGAAAAGGCCAAGGTACTCAATGACTTCTTCACTTCTGTCTTTACTGGGAAGACCAGCCTTCAGGAATCCCAGGCCCCAGAGATCAGGGGGAAAGTCTGAAGCAAGACATACTCTTGGTGGAAGAGGATCAGATTAGGGAATACTTAAGCAAACTGGACATACAGAAGTCCATGGGCCCTGATGAGATGCACCTGCAAGTGCTGAGGGAGCTGGCAATATCATTGCAAGGCCACTTTCAAGAATCTAGGATTGATTCTGGCAACTGGGAGGTGACTGAAGACTGGAAGAAAGTAAATGTCACTCCTGTCTTCAAGAGTGAGAAGGAGGACCCAGGAAACCATAGGCTGGTCAGCTCACCTTGATCCCTTTGAAGGTGATGAAGTCCTGGAAACCATTTCCAGCCACATGAATGACAAGAAGGTGCTCTGCAGTAGCCAGCATGGATTTACAGAGGGAAAAAATCATATTTAAGTAACCAGATAGCCTTCTACAATGAGGGTGGATGAGGGGAGAGCAGTGGATATTGTTTACCTCCATTTTAGCAAGCTTTTGGCACTGTTTCACAAAGCATCCTAACAGACAAACTGGCACATATGGGTTAGATAAGTGAATAGGGAGGTGAAAACCAGATGAATGAACAGGCCCAGAAAGTCCTGATCAGTGGCACAAAGTCCAGCTGGATACGTCACCAGTGGTGTACTCCAGGAGTCCATCTCAGGGCCACCCAGCTGTAAGGCAGGTCTGCGAAAAAGGATATGGAGAGCCTGGCAGGCAAGAAACTGACGATCAGTTACCCAACCCACTTCACTGTCACTGCAGCAGATGGGAGAGGAGACTGTCCTTTGGCCCTAGCTATGAAAGCACAAGCCTTTGGTTAATGGGCACTTGGGATCTTTGTGCTTCCCTGTGGGAAGGGAAGACCCAGATCCCGAGGCAGGAGCTGGCCCCAGGAGGCATCCAGAGTTGCTTCTCCTACCACAAGGCTCTGCATGGGTTGTTCCAGAGAGTCCCATGTTCCCGCTTGTGAGGGCAAGCCAATGCCAGCACCCTTGAGTGCTCTCCCCCTTCTCAGAGTACAGTTCACCAAGTTAAGGAGTTTAGCTGGCCACGTCCAAAGTCAGCTCCTTCACTGAAAAGAGCTGTTGTGAAAAAAGGTAGATGTGAGGGTCTTCTCCTCCTTTCCCTGGAGAGCTGCTTTTAAGCTGCACCTTTACCACTGGCTACACAGCAGCTGTGCAGCAGCTATGCCTGCACCCAGTCTCATTCCTCCAGTTCTGCCACTGATGGAACCTGCTGTCTTGACCTCCAGGCTTGACCTCAGACCTTCCCTATCTCTGCAGACATTCTGAGTCTGTGGCCCCAGCAAAGCAATGGACTGTCACAATCTCCAGAACAGAGTTTTATCCTGACTTTCTACCAAGCATCCTGCAAACAGAGATCCCTGCTGCCCAGGACCCTGCTGGGGCCTCTGGCATGACAGGATTTGCAAAGGGAAACAGCGTGCATGAGAAAGCAGTGGAGGGCTTGGCGAGCACCTGAAGGCATACAGAGGGCTCTGGCATGAAAAGGAAAACAAATGTAGGACATTGGGATGCACTGCAAAGAAAATGGGAGGCTCTAGGTGGCACCAGAATGCAAATAGAATAGTCTGAAGTGTTACAGGAGGGCAACTGGTGCACCAAAATGTAAATGATGCAATTCTTAGGGGATGAGAGGACCAAACTGAAGCGTCTGCATTGCACCAGAAGTCAAATAAAAGACCCTGGGGAGCATCAGAGGGCACATCAAAACCATTCATTCAATTCTGTGTGCATTCAGATCCCCTCTACTCCCCTCCACGTACTCTCTATTCCCCCATATGCTACTGTGATCCTTTTCATTCTTCTCTGTGTGTGCTCAGGCTCTCTCTGTTGCCCACTGTGGACCCTCAGCTACCCCCCATTCCCTTTTGAGTGCTTGTAGATCCTTTCTCCTCCCCTGCTTGGGCCTTGGAACCCTGCAGATTCCATCCATCCAATGCTCAGATCTCCTCCACTCCCCTTTGTGCATTCCCCAGTCCCCCCCTCTACATGCTTTCAAATTCTCTCTGTTCCCTTCTGGATACTTCTAGATCCCCTCAGACTCATTCTTTAATTTTCAAGCAGTTAGCTGCTTTCCATTCCTATCCAGCTGCTTTCACATTCCTGCCATTCCTGTCTTGTACACCTTCTCAGGTGTCCTCTGTTTCCCTCTCTTTGCACCCAGATCTCCTCTGTTCCCATCCTCGCATACTCAGATCTCCACTGTTCCTTTCAGTGTCTGCTTAGTGCTGACTTCCCTCTGTGCGCTCACATCCCTCAGAGTCCCACTGTTGCCTTCCATCTACAGTCAGATCCCATCCATCCTTTCTGTGAGTGCTCAGTTCCTATGGATTCCACCATTAGATCCCTTCCAGTCCCTCCGTGGACTCAATTCCCCCCTTTTCCCTCCATGCACACCCCCATCCTTTCTGTGGGTGCTCAGTTCCTATGGATTCCACCATCAGAGCCCTTCCAGTCCCTCCGTGGACTCTCAATTCCCCCCTTTTCCCTCCATGCACACCCAGATCCTTTCCATTCCCTCTCTGTGCACACAGGGTCAAGATTTCTGCATTCCCCTCTGTGCACACTCATACCCCTCCATTCCCCTCTGTACATGCTCAGATCCCCGTTGCTGCCCTCCATCCTGCACAACCCATCTCCAAAACCCAGTGGCCCAGAGACCACAGTTGTCTTAACTAGCCTACAAAAACCTTTTAAACAGTGTTTTTTCATCAGGCTTGTTCAGCTGTGTCCTTGCAGACCAGGACTGTGGTCCACTAGGGAATAGAGACCTCTCTTGCTTCCCCCAGACAGAGATCACCACCACCACAACCCTCTGCCTGCTATTGTGCAGTCCAGAAAACATCAGTTGCTCTAAATACTGTCCCACAACAGTCAGTCTCTCTGGGAGCCTCAGGGCTACTCTAACTTCCCCACCAGAAGCCAGGCTGGGTTGTCAAAAGCACTTTAAACAAGAACCAATTGACCTGGTAGTACCCTGCTGTAATGGTGGTGTAATAGACGGTATTTGTTTACTGAACCTCCGGTGGGAGGTGGGGATATACCCAGTGTTTGCTCTCCACACTGTTTGGCAACTGGCATTCAAGTGTTTATTTACCGAGCTGCCCTCGTCAAAGCTCCCAAATATGCTGTTCCTAGGGGAAATTCCATCCAAGGAGCTAAGCACTCACAGAAGAGACCATTCCAAGGACTCTTACTGGCACGGGGGTTATTTTTTTTTGCAGCTCAGGAAGCTATGCACCTAGAATGACAGGCACCTTCGTCTCAGCTTGTGTTTTCTAAAGGCAGAAAGGAAACCCCACCTGATATCCTCCCCCAGGAGAAAGGAAGCTGGGAGGGGTGGTAGGACCCACTCACCCCGCCCACTGCAGAAGGCACTACAAATGCTTCTGTCAGAGCTGCTGCTCTGAAGCTTTGCACTCCAGAGGACATTCCTGCGGGATGCCATGGGTGAGTATGGGGCTGGGACGCAGGGGTGCTCCTTCCTAGCAATAGGAGGAGCACAGGTAGGGTAGCCCAGTAAGAGGAAGAGGCTCCCTGCACTGGTCCTCGCACACCGATGGGGAGCACTGTCATCAGTGCCCTCTGAGGGCCTGCTCACCCACCACCCCTTCAAACACCAGCAGCTTGTGCCCTGCCTTCTGGTTCACCCCAGCCAGTCCCCTGCTTCAGGGGCCAGAATGAAACTTGGATCAGCTGGTTGCTGGGTGCTTTGCTTCACCCAGAACTATCTCATGCATGACTTTTCAGGAGCTGGTCAAGGGGAAAAGGCTAAGTTGTCTACCCCTTGGGCAAAAGAAATGAGGCCTTTTGGCAAGCTTTCCAGCTTGCACAGACCAGTCTGATGCTGCCCAGAATGCATGATGCACGCCTGCATCTCCCATGGTCATGTTACAGTGTGCAGTGCTGTTACATGTGCAGTGCTGGAATTCCTGCCTCTCTGGAGGGAGGATCACATTTCATCTTTTCTCCATCTTTTCCCTTTCTAGCAGCCCAGTGCCTTCGACTGCTTGCTTGCGTGCTGGTCTTGTCTGCTCCAGGCCACTCCATGCATATACAAACCCCAAACATCTTCAAGAAGTCTCCCTCCAATGCTTTGGCAAGTGCTCTGAAGAAAACCAGTATGTAGCATCCCTTGGGCATCGCAGTGCTCTCAACAACTCTTTTCAGTTCCTCGGTCTGGATCAGCCTTGGCTGTTGAACAGGGACAGTGGAGGCTTGGTAAAATGACAGTTGGGAGAGAATATGCTATCATGCCTCCAATCTAAAAAACACCTCTATAGTGTATATAGGCAGGTGGGCTGGGGAGAGGAGGCATCAACCCCAGGCTTTGCTCAGCTAGGGAGAGGAGCTCTCCCCATTCAGCAGAATGACCTTAACTGCAGTGGGAGGTCCTGCAACAAGCATGCTGAAGGCATGGGGAGACCACATCTGCTGGCACAGGGGGGATCCAGTGTTGTGTGCTCATGTATGGCCAGCTCCAGGTGGGGAAGGGCCCTACACCATCCCTAGCCCTGGCCCTGCTCCAGGATGGAGGGTGGTGGGTGTGAGGAGGTGTACCCAATGCAGGCTGCAATGCTTTCTGCATATGTGTGCATGTGGGTGCACTGTGCAGATTGGTAAGGGTGTTTGTGTGCCCGATTCTCCTGTTCCCTCAGTCACAGGCAGGGGCAAGGTCCTTCTCACCTTCCTCCCCAGTGTGACCCTGTTTTAGTGACACAGCTCCTTTTTCAGGAGACCCAAAGGAGTCCACTAGTGTCCATATCAGTCTCCCGGCATAGCCAAGTTAGTCTGTGCCCTTTCACTGGGGCTGCCTCCTGTTAGATGCCCCATATGGAAGAGGAACAGCGGCCTGAGGCCAGCCTACTCTCACCTCCAGCCAAGCACATTGACCTGTCTGGGCTGGGACAGCTGATTATCCCCCAGGTACTCTGGCCAGATGTCCTTCTATCCTGCCGCAGGTTGAAACATTGTCTTGTCCTGTTGCACCGACTTTTGCTAAATCACCCTCTCTCCTGCCCCAGGTTGGCCCAAGGACTGCAGTGAGATCCCCGGTGGCAGCCTCAGTGGCGTCTACATCATCCACCCCACAGGACTGCACCCCGTCATGGTGTACTGTGAAATGAATGTGACAGACGGGGGCTGGACAGTCATCCAGAGGAACCGGCAGAACACGGAGATCACCTGGGCTGAGTCCTGGAGCACCTACAAGTACGGCTTTGGGAACATGCACACTGACTACTGGCTGGGCACTGAGTACATCCATCAGATCTCCAAGCAGAAGGTCTACCAGGTCAGGTTTGTCATCTGGGATGCTGCAGACAACACCAAGTTTGCAGATTACAGCTTCTTCAGCCTGGAAGATGAGTCCCAGGGCTACCGGCTGAGGCTGGGGGCATACTCGGGGACAGCGGAGGATGCCATGGACTCAGACAATCCCAGGAAAGTGCACAACAACATGAAGTTCTCCACAAAGGATCGGGATCAGGACACTTATGGCGGGAACTGTGCCTCCAGCTACGGGGGCGGGTGGTGGTACTCGGCGTGTTATTCTGTACGGCTGAATGTCAAGGGGGGTATAACGTGGGGCAGCCTGTGCAACGGGAACTGCAAAGCTTCTGCCATCCTCATCAAACCAGCTCCGCACCATTAGTACTCTCTCCCCCTCCTGTCTGCACTGGGCACATGGCCAGACCAGTGCCCTACTGGGGCCCATTTCGCTGGCTGGGGGGCTGAGGGTGAATGAGGTTGTTCCTGTATATCAAGAGCTGTTTTCTTTTCCTCTTCTCTTGAAAAGTAGCAAAGCTCCTTGCTTTGTATCTGGTCTTTCACCTGTGCTGGGTTTTTAGGGACCGTTATTAGAACAAATCTTTATAAACACTATGGTTTCCAAGCGTATTTCCTCTGGGGAGGAAACCATGCTCATAAACCTAAACCCCTCCTCATCCAGCAAGGTCTTACTCTCTTTCTGGTTTGCAGGTATAGATGACTTCAGTAGAAAAATACCAGTCATCACTAACTACACTAGCTAACCTGATCTAAGCTGCTCTGAGCCCAGGCAGGTCATGTATGCACAATATCCCTGCTGTAGTCTGTGTTCATCCTGCAGAATAAAATTGCTTTCAGAACCTGCACAGACATGTGCAAATGTCCTTCATTTGTTTGGGAACTTCTTGCAACTGCTGACAGTTTGTTGCCAGGAGCAGACCTGAGGCTACTGGTGCAGTAAGAAATGACTTTCAAAGGGAAAATTTTTCATGAGACTCAAAACTAAAGACTAAAGACAAAAGTTTCAATTAAAGAAAAGTTCTGTTTCCTGGTGAGGATCTTTCAAAAACGGAATGCAGTACCACATGGCCAAGAGCAGGGGAGCATCATCTCAGTTCAGCCCTACCAGCCATGATCTGGAGCTAACCAGAGACAGAAGGCCAGGCCAGCATCATCCTGCCTTATTAACATTTTGAATGCTGGTCCTGGCCTTGGGAGATAACTGGAAGAGTGGACAGGGAAGAAAGGACAATAGCACTGCAAAGCCACGCAGCACTGCATGGTTGGGATATCTGGGGCAGGTTTATGAGCTGAGGCAGCCTGACATAGCAGGGATCCCAGAATTTCAAGAGGCCTGGATCAGCTTGGGTCCATATAAGTTTGCTCCACTGTGATGGTGTCTCTGTGCACTGCATAGCTCAACAGTGGATGTGGTATCTGTGATGCAGTCTCCCAGTGCTGAGCAGAGGGGAGTGACGTCTTGCTGGCTGCACTGTTGCTAATACAGCCCAGGATGCAGTTCACCTTCAACACTGCAGGGGTGCGTTGCTCACTCCTGGACAAATTACTGTTTACCAGTAACCCCAAGTCCTTTTCTGTCAAGTCTCTTCCCTCCAGTTAGGCTGTACATCCAGGCTGGAGTGCAGTAGACTCTTTAAACCAGTAGATATATCTCTCAGTTCAGAAATGCTACTCCCAAGTCAGGTCAAACTGGGAAGCCTTTCTCAAACAGCATTCATCTCCCCATGCATCAGGTCTACAGCCCCACAGATGCCTCCTGGGCAGCCAAGGCTGCGTACACAACCTCTTCAGGAACACAGTACTGCTATAGCTCTGCAGGTGCCCTGGGACTTCAGTCACAGATCTTGACCTGAGAGTCCCAAGTTGTTCAGGATTCACAGTCACAAGGCTTCCTCAAGCTCAGCTTTTCTTCCAAAGACAGAAGGTGGGAATCATGTTTCTTCCAAGTTTAAACTTCCCTCCAATGCAAAGGAGATAGCCACATTGCCCCTCTGCAGCAGAGTATGATGGGACTGACTTACCCACATCTCTCACCCACGGGGAGTGCAGCACTCTCTCCACACTCCAATATGTGGTGGTTTCTTCCCTTTCCTGTCACAGAGCAACTACCCAGCCATGGACCACAGGCAAACTGTGGGTGAAGGTTTTGCAAGACACTGCGATTTGCTTGCCCTGCTGGCTAATCATAGCCTTACAGCCACAGTTCAGTGCACAGTGGCTGCAACAACCCATTGGAAGCAATATTGCGTCCAGAGACCTGAGAACCAAACCACAGACAGAATTAGGTACAACAGCTATACTCAGCTGTGTACAACAACTGCACCAAAGGGAGAAAAGCTCATGTTACAGGCTGATGCAGGGGTCAGCCAGCAGCCTGGAGAATCTGTGGCAGGTGTTTCACTTTGGAATATTGAAATATTTTAGAAAAAGAAAAAAGAAAAATCATCAAAAAACCCCTGCATGCCACACCAGCTCTGCACTAGCCCAGCCTAGGAGTAGAAGCAGCTCCATAGCTGACCTGGTCCAGCACTGCCTGAGCAAATCATTTTGAAACCAGCAGCCAGCACATCAGCCCTGGGAGAGGTAAGACCTGCGTGTTTCAGGGAGATGGGAGATGTGTCTCCTTGCCCAGGAAAGGACCTGCATAATACACTTACGTTCCCCCAGGGAACTCGACAGAGTGATTCCCCCCACTCATGTGCAGTGTCACGGCAGCAGGTAGACACAAGGCAGCAAAGTTTGGCTCCAGGGTTTATTGCAGCTGATTTCTTCCATCAGGGGTAGCAGAGCTGTGGGGCGTGTAGGACCCGGGGAGGAAGCAGGGCCTAAGCAAAGCAGGGACACACGGATTGCACAGGGAAGGGAACTTGCACTGTCTCCCCCTCCCCAGGACTGGGGTGGATGCACCCACCCCAAACCAGTGCCTGCATCCCAGTGCTGGCCAGCACTGTGGCGCTGGGTGAAGCTGCCTGCATGCTCCTGAGCCCCAGAGCCACTGTGTTTCAGCTGGTGACAGCACAGGAGCTGCAGCAGCACAGGATGTGCACCGGGGCTGGCACAGGGCTGTTAGCAGGCACGGGAATGGGGCACTGAGCTGGGGACGGTAGCACTCCCACAAACTCCCGGGAGGCTGGGCACTGCGGCATGGTCAGCACACATCTGTGGGTTTGACCAGGATAAGGGAGGATGCACAATCACCATTATCACAAAATCCTGGCCAAAGGATGTGTTTTTTGGCATTGAGCAGGATGTTCTGGCACTTGTCGTACCACCAGCCCCCGTAGCTGTTGGCGCAGTTCCCTCTGTATTGGTCCTGGTCCTTGTCAGTCGTGCTGAACTTCATGTTGTCATGTATGCCCCCCTTCTTGGGGTGATAGCTGGTCAGATAGTCATCCCCATCACCAGAATATCGTCCCAGCCTTAGCGGGTACCCGCTAGCCTCACTCTCCACCCTGAAGATGTCATACTCGGCGTAATGGGTGACATTGGCTTTATTCCGCACGATGAAGCGGACCTTGTATGTGCCCTGCTGTGTCAGCAGGTGCAGGTACTCAGTGCCCAGCCAGTGATCGCCCTGCACGTTTCCAAAGCCATACTTGTATGTGGTCCAGGATTGCTTCCATGTGAGCTCAGTGTCATGAGAGTTTCTCTGGACAACAGTCCAGCCTTTGCCTTCGGTGTCCATGTCACACCACACCACGCGTGGAGGTGACCCCGCCGGCTGGATGACGTACACCCCGCTGGGGCTGGCCTTGCGGAGATGGCTGCAGTCTGCGGGGAACCCTGCAAGAGCAGCAGCAAACACAGGGTGGGGTGGGAGAGAGAAGGGTCATATGAGTCTGTCAGGGCAACCAGGAGTTCCAGTAGGGGAGTGAGGACTCAGGACAAAAAAGGCTGGTTTTATCTGAGGTCTACTCCACAGCGCAGAGTGGCTTTTCCACTGGCTCATCCACGGGGGCAACCAAAGATTTCTAAGACAGAGGCCCTGGTAAGAGCCCTAGAATGTATTTCTCATTACTTTCTATTTCATTTGGAGCCTTTTAATGCATCTGGCCAAGAAATGAGGGGGAAAAAAATCCTCCAGATGCCAGTGATGTCCTCCAAGTATATCTGGCCCTCACACAAAGCCGTTGATATATTGAGCTGCTGTTCCTGCAAGGATAAGAAGTGTCCAAAATGCTCCAGTGGGTGAGGATATGTAGTGAAAAATTATGTTTTCCCTAGGGGTCATGGCATTGCAAAAGAAGACTAACTTCTACCTTGATCTCACAGGGATCTCTTCCCCCATCTTGTTGCAGTTTGTCTGTTAGCAGGACTGATCTGTCATTACTTACTTGCCAAACTCATTTGCTGCCTAATTTGTTTTTCTTGTTTTGTGTTTGATGAGGGACAATTTGCTGTGGGTAATTCTGATTCAGCCCATGAAATTCTGCTTTTCTCAAGCACACAGGTCTTGCAGGGAGTGTCCCCCTCCCTAATCCAACAAGAGGTAAAAACAAACAAACAAATTGCTGCGAGGATTTCTCCTAGAACTGAAGTGTAAAACGACACAAGCACTGCACAGCAATCTTGCCAAGTTATGATGTTTAGGCAGAAACCCCTTCATTTCTGCATGGAGCCACCAAGGGGGTGAGAATGGCTTGACAGGCAGCAGCCTGCTTACCTTATAAGCCATGGCCCAGGGGTTTGTGTGCGTGAGGAGTTCTTGTTTTGTGTACCAGCCTGGGTGCATGCTGGTTTTCTTAGCACTTAGTGGACCTGAGACTCAGTGCTGAGCTAGGGATACACTTTCCTGCTCTGTGTCTTGGTGCCCAGCCAGTGCCCCCCACCCACTCCATACTCACCACTCCGGGAGCTGGCAGTGGGTGCTGCTGGACCAGCACTTGCACAGAGGAGAAGCATCGCCACCACCGTAGGTAGGAGGACAAGGTCCCCACGAAGCCAACTTGTCCCAGCCTGGAGCCCTGGGGAGGAAAGGGGCCAGCACCATTAGGATCCCTCTACCCCTGCCAAGGGCCCCTGGGGAGCTCGGGGCAGGGAAGGCAGAGCCATGGGGAGCAGGGGGCTCCCGGGGTGGTGGGAGCTGCAGCTTCGGTGCAGTGTAGGTGAGAAATGGCTTTGTCACCCTCCTGATCAGCCTCTTCCCTGCACCAGCCAGCAATGTGCAGATCTGTTCTTGGAACCTACAGCCCAAGGGTAGCTATGAGAGGACAATGACACAGATAGATCTGGGGAGAGTAGTTTGCCAGGGGGAGGGATCACAAGAAACAGTTCTTTTCAGAGTAATCGTGCTTAAGCCTTTTATATAAACCACTCCAGCCCAATGACAGCTAGTGGGAAACCAGATCCAAAGGATGGGTCCTATTGCAGAGATACCAGCTCCCAAGCAGACAGGAGGAAGTCTCCTGGGCCCACACAATGACATAAGCCCAAGCCCTCTGTGCTGGCCACCAGCATAGCCTGCACCCTGCACTAGCTCAGTAACTGGGGGAGATGCCATCATGCCTGGGGAGGATCCCCTGTGCAACCACATGTGCCATATGCATCGGTCAGGAAAGGAAAGGACCAAGTTTAAATCTAAGCCTCCACATTAACCTCCCTTGACAGGACATGGGAATACAGGGAATAGGTAGCCTGGGGAATGTGTAGGCTGGCACCAAGCATATGTTGTTTGGTGCTTTGGTCTTGCGTTCCTTCTGCTATCAGGATGCCTGGCAGCATGATACACCCAGGCAAGATCACGGCTGCTGTCCCGCTAATCATCTTGTGCCTTTGTATACTTACCCCAGTCAGGTCTCGTTTGAGCCCAGCACTGCACACAAATGCAGTGTGCCGCTGGGAAGATAACTCACCCATCACAACAGCACAGCTGAGCAGAGAGCGGGAACCCAGTGGTGCACCATCCCATGTCGAGCTTTACACCATGACTTTATAGGCACTGCACACACCCACTTGTGTTCACACTGGTTATTTGTAAAGGCACAAGGAGGCACTTGCAGATTGTGACTTGAGCGGTTTTCAGATCCCATGACAGCACAAGTAAATCCCCTGAGGGGAGGGAGGCATGCCCTTCCAGCCAGAGAAGTACAAAATAATCCCCTCCATGCTGAGGGATTTCAATTATTGACTCTCCCAGCTCACACAAACACTACATGTGAATTCCTCACTTGGAGCAAATTCTGGAGAGCCACAATCAAACTGAAGTGGAGAGACCCAGCTCTTTAAGGACATACACACAGAAGCTAGTAAAGAAGGAGAGACTAGGTCTCCTATTTGCCCAGTTCCAAAGGTGTCCTGGGAAAGATGAGGGCAGGTCCTCAAGAGACGTGTGCTTGCTAACTCTCTCTGGCAGGTTTCAGGATCAATGAGTTAAGTAATCAGGCTGGAACCAGCGCCCAGCAGCCAGAAGTCGCTGTATACAGGGTTCCCTGGCACCTCAATCTGCATGCTCTGAGTAGACAGCAAGGGCTCCGGGTAACAAACAGGTGCCAGTGGGTCCCTTTGCCACTCTCCTTCCCAATCCCTGTCTTTGGCCTGGTGAGACCTTGCAGATACCCCCCAGCCTCAGCAGTGATGACCTGATGCTCTCAGGACACATCATTTTGGAGGGCTGTTCTTCATTCCAGAAGGTGCAAACAGCTCCATCACTTTGACAAGACAATTCTAAGAGGATTACGATGGGACCCTTCTATTTTCTTCTCCTCTGTTGGTTTCAGTAGCCTACTGACCAGATGTCTTCTTCATGGCACAGCTTTAAACCTGCTGTTCACAGCAAGCCAGTGCCAAGCTGAGGCTCCCAGCAAACTTTCTGTGCTGCAGGAGCCTGCATCAAGCAGTGCAATTTGCAGGTCTGGATGGACAGCAGCATCCAGACCTCTCCAAGTTAAGGGATCCCTAGATCAAATTCCATGTGCACCCTTAGATCTCACCCCTGCTTGATCATTTAGAGGCTGGGAGCCCTTGTCTGCAGCCTTTTCTAGTTCTGGAGAACCATAAAAGCAGCACTCCCAAGTCTACAGAGGGAGGAGGGCCCAAGGTGCCCTGGGAAGAAGGACTGCAGGCAGACAGGCCATGTCCCCTTTCTGTGCGGGTGAGTTAGGGACTCCCATGCGCTGCCACTGGAGCTAATGCCAGCACTGAGCAATGTAACACCTTGGGGTGTGGTGGGGTGCCTGTCCCAGGGCTGGCAGGCAGGCTGCTGATGGTGAGACACCACTGGGATCACTGCTGGCAAGAGGGCTGCCAGATGCAGCAGGAACATGGGTTCCACAGGTCATGGAGAGGAAGCATTTCCCTGCCCCTGCATGCAGCAAGCTCCACTGGTCTGCTCCGAATAGCTGCAAATTGTATTTCCTTCAAAGAAACAGTGGACAGCTTATCTACAGTCCAGAAGAGACCCCAGTTTTGACTTTAGGTCAAATATTGCAGTGGATATTGTCTTCTAAGGTGTCAAACAAAGGTTTTCTAAATCACACTGATGTGGGACCTTGTTCTGACAGCTGCAAGGGGACCTCTGAGCAGATATAGGTTGGAAACAGAGAGAGGCAGAGCAGGGGGCACAGGGCAGGACTCAAGGGAGGAGAATGAAGGCCTGAGCCAGCCCTCTGGGAGCAGCAAAGGCTGGCTGCTTCCCACAGTCAGGCCAGGCAAGTCAGAAGCCAAGGGTGAACCCCGAGGAGGCAATGCCCTTGCTGGCGGGGCTCCATCCAGCCCGGGCTGAGCGCAGCAGGCAGAGCTGAGTGTTGGCAACAGCTCCAGGCAAGGCAAGCAGTCAATCAGGTCCAAGATCTTGGACTAAAGGACACAGTGCAAAAGACAAGGATGGAGATAAACTAGAACATGAATCTGAGTGGTCCATTCAGGAAATAAACTATCTACAGCGTAGGTCTATGATCCATTCAAAAAACAAGGCCAGAGATGGAACTGGAAACCAGTTCTCATAGAGTGTGGCACAGTTTGGGTCTGAAGGCCCGGGGCTGAGGTGAAGGTCCCAGGTGGGACTGGTCATCAGCCATTAAGGCCTACTGGTGCACTCAGGGCCATGACACTAGCAGGTAATCCTGAAAGGGCAAATCGCACCAGCTTGGCTGACTGTACAGGTCTCTCATGCTCCATAGGTCCTCAGGCTTTTGCTATAGTTAAAGGGCTTACAAAGTGCCTTCTCAAGGCATGTTCTGCTACAGACAGCTCTGCATCTTGTACAAGGTCTGGTGCCATGGCTGTGCTCCTGCAGAAATACTGAGGCATAAGGGCTGTGGAGGGGGCTTTTCAGAGAACTGGAGAAACACAGGGTAACCAAGACCAGGAGGACCTCTGAATGTCTCTGGTCTGATCTCCAGGCCAAAGCAGGGACAAATTAGAATGGATTGCTTAGGGTCACGCCTGGGTCAGTTAAGGAATGGAGGTCCCACAACTTCCTTTTTTTTTTTTTGGCTTTTTTTGTTTGGTTGGTTGGTTGGTTGGTTTTTGTTTGTTTGTTTGTTCTTTGAACACACTCAAGACGATTTTTTTATCTAATTGTAATTTCCCTCCCTTCCCTTATGTCTATTGACTCTCATCCTATCCCTGTGCACCTCCAAGGAGAGTCATAGAAACAGAGTGATAGAATACTGAAGGTTGGAAGGGACATCTGGAGTCCAACTCCTGCTCAAGGCAGATCTAAAAAAATCAGGTCCTTGTTCAGTCAAGTCTTAAACATCTCTAAGAACAGAAATCCCACATCCTCTCTCTGGGCACCTCTTCCAGTATTTGACCAACCTCATGTTAAAAAAAGTCTCTATTTCTAACTGGAATTTCCATGTTCCAACTTAGAACCATTGCTTCTCATCCCACCACCATTCACCTCCTTGAACAGTCTGGCTCCACGTTCTCTGTATCCTCCCATGAGGTAGCTGTAGTCAGCAACAAGACCTCCCCATTGCTTGCTCAAGACCAGTTGTCTCAGAATCTCCTGACACGTCCTGAGATCCAGGCCCCCAACCAGTCTGGTGGCCTCTACTGGACTTGCTCCACTCTGTCCATATGTTTCTTGTAATGAGAGGTCCAAAATGAGACACAGTGCTCTGAGGAGCCTAACTCAGTCTGCTCTCCACCCCCCCACCAGGTAGCTGTAGGTAGCAACAAGATCCCATCTCAGCCTTCCCTTCTCCAGGCTGAAGAAGCGCATCTTTCTCGGCCTGTTTACATATGGCATGTGCTCCTGCCTCTTGTCACCTCTGTCTTAGTGGTCTTAGCTGGACTCCTTCTGGAGTTTTAGTCGCTGTTGTGAATGGGGGAGCCCCACACAGGACACAGCACTCCAGCTGTTGTCTCACACATGGAAGTGAATAATCCCTTCCTTCACCCTCCTGACTGCAATTTTTCAGATGCAGCCCTGGATGCAGCAATAACAGAGTTGTGCTGCAACTGTGGCTCTTTCAATATCAAACATATCATAGAATGTTCTGAGTTGGAAGGGACCCACAAGGATCATCCAGTCCAACTCCTGTCCCTTCACAGGACAATCCTAACGTTCACACCATGTCCCTGAGGGTCTTGGCCAAATGCTGCTGGAATCTTGTCAGGCTTGGTGCCATGAGCACCTCCCTACGGGAACCCGTTCCAGTGCTCCACCACCCTCTGCCTCAAGAACCTTTTCCTAATATCCAACCTGAACTTGTCCTGGCACATCTTCCTGACATTTCCCCTGGTCCTATCATTGGTCGCCATATACTGAGCAGGAGCCAGGCCCCAGGACACAAATGGGTTTTCAGAGAAATCACCTCTATGGCCTTCCCCCTGCCTGCTTTGGACATGCTAACCCAAACACCAGCCACAGCCTCCTAGAAAAGCTGGCCAGGGACTGGAAACTGTTGGTGAAGCTCTGCTGAGAGCTGCTGCCTGCCTTTGCTTGTATCTGCTGTTGAGCAGAAGCAGCAGCACAGTAGGGCATGCACAGGAGCCTCCATGGCCAGGCAGCCATGCTGGAAGCAAACAGCATGTGACAAAAGCCCAGCCTGCTCCTCTGCAAGCTCTGGCCAACTTGTGCTGTCCAACACAAGGTGGATGCTCAGATACAGGAGTCCTCATAACTCAGAATACTGCAGATAGGAAAAGGATGGTCTGGCATTTTCTGCAAGAAATCCATGGTGTAAGCACTCCTAGTAGCAGAGAGGGGCTTGAAGTGAGACCATTTTACATCAGTGTCATGTCATGATTCCCAAAACTCCCTTGCAGCTGCTGCGAGGGCCACAGTGCCAGGGGGGACCACAGTGCACATTGCGCAAGAGGCAGCACGGTGGTGGCAGGCTAGGGACGTCAGGAGGCACCTGGAGTGGCACTTACTGAAGTTTGGTGCACAATTTGCCCAGAACACTAGAGTACCTCTTTCCTGAAGGGTCTTTCCACCGGGGTCCCCGGTGGCTGTTGCGCTCGATGCCTGCTCTGGAGAGAGTGATTTACGCCTAATGTTTGATTTCCATCCAGGAGGGGGAATGTCATCTGGGTATTTACTTATAAGTTGAAATGTGCAGAGAAGCCAGGAGGATGCCATTCCCTGGGGAAATCCTGCCAGGGCAGGAGGGCAGTCAGGCACTGTAAATCACGGTTGTTTTAAGGCGTTCACTTATTGGCACCAAATTATTTGCTTTGCCTCTGAAGAAAGCTCTTCACCTTTGTGAGACACAGCCTTCATTGTCTGAGAACATATCGCTTAGTGATGAAGAGCAAATAAATCATAATCCACTAATCCTGTTGCCAACCAGAGGACAAGTGCTGCGGTTTGGGTCTTGTGCCCCCACCCCCTCACCTGCTGAGCACTATAACTTCCAGGCTGGACACCCCTTCAGCCAGGCCAAACCCGCTCGGCTTCCCACTCTGCAGGGTCCCTGCAGAGACAGCATGGGTGAGTGTGGGACGGGATGGGATGGGATGGGATGGGACGGGATGGGATGGGATGGGACGGCACCACTGCATGTGTCTGCAGGTTCCAGGGGATCCCAGTACTTTGTGTTCTGCAGGGCTCCCTTCTCCCCACACCCCAGCCATCCCAGTGCTAAGTCCATCATGTTGCCTGGGCTTGCTGTGCCCTAAGCTGGGAACTGGAGCAGGAGTCTGCATGTTCTGCTGTTTTCAGGCTGTATCAGTATAGCCCTGGAGTGCCAGATAGCCCATTTTACAAGCCTCATATTTACCAAACATTCTTTGTAATTTTCAGTACTCCAAGTGTTAAGTGCCCTAGAATAGAAAATGGATTTTTAGATATTTCTGCTTAAGGAGCAATATTGAACAGGTATCAAGTTCTGGAGGTTAGATGCTCAAAAGCACACTGCTATACCCTGCATCTCCTTCCTACCCAGACCTTTCATGACCATTCATGGGGGAATGGGCCAGCAGTGGAGGGAGCACTGCTTCTCTGGTGGCCTAAAGAAGAGATGTCTTTAAACCTGCCTCTAAACACAAATGCATCAAGACATTCAATGTTATGTAGGACTTGAGAAGCAAATCAGTTGGACTGAATTGTGTTTAAAACACCTTTGCTGTAAAACTGTAACCAGCACAAATGACTGGGATGGCTCTGAGCACTCCCAGAAAGGGGTGCTTGTCTCCAGGGTGGCTGCAATGGCACACAGTGGTTCCAGCCAGCGTCACTGATCATTTTCCTTCTCAGTCATCTCAGGGAATGGTGCCAAACCTAGGTATCCCAGGGCAGTACAATAGGTTTGGCTCTGTTCCTTTTCAAACAGTGGAGGGATCACACTGGTAAACTGCCAGGGTGAGCTACACGTATATCATGAACAGATTTCCCCATGGGCAGGTGTTTCCACAGTACTCCACTCTCTAGGAATCATGATAAACTTTCTATTATTTTATTTAGATTTAATATTGCAAAAAGTGTGCTAGTTTCCCTAGCTGCTCTGAACAAGAACAAACCAGAGCAGCTGGCTACATACGCAAATTTTGAGGTAGCCACATAACTGTATAAAGAATATAATTTGCATGAGCCAGGCCGTAATTACTGAAAATTTGTGCTGCCTCTCAGTCATGCTGCTTTCATGCAGAGCAGAGAAATACACACAACCCTGCCCGGGGCTTGTTCCCACCCAGAAATCTGGGTTCCTACTGCCCACAAATCTGGACTGGAGGCAGATGTCATCCCAGCATACACCATGTGAGTGTGAGCATGATGGGAGCTGGGAGGAAAGGGGATTCCTCCCTCCCTGCTCACTCTGCTTGTTATCTCCAGCCCTGAGACTTGTTTTTTACAGGGAATTTTTTATTACAGTCACTTTGGGTTTGGACAAGGTTTTCGCACTTCGGTCTCAAAAACCACCAACAGCAGGTGCCACCACTAATGACTCCTGCCAATGAGTATATGACAACTCATCTAAATGAGTAAATTTGAGGTCATGGCTCCAAGAGGGGGCTCTACATGTAAAGAATTTTATTTTCCTATTAATTTCCTAATTATATTTTCCTTCTTCTGCAAGTAAAGGAGTCAAATGGGATTCATGGCTCTCTAATGGAAGAGATATGATCTCTTTCATCTTTTTTCCAATCTCTTTCCCATTTCAGCTACCCAGCACCTTTGTCTCCTGCTTTTCACCTGCCTGCTGGGCCTAGCAGCATCTCTTCCTGCCTTTGACATAAAAAACTTGCATCTCCTCAATGGCACACTGGATGAAATTATGAATGTTCCCCCAGAGTCCTCACAGACTGGTAAGTGCACCACTACAATAGGGAGTGGCAAACAAGGTCACATTCAGTCAGATCCTACATAGACCTCCTCACCAGCCTGACCACACCCCTGAAACTCGGAGGAAGGACTAAATACCCCTTTATGTGTGGGGAATGCTAATGTAATGTAGGTTGTCTTACTGAAACAAGAATCATCTCAGAGTCCTCCTCTGCTTGCAGCTTGTCTCTTCCATCTGGCATTAGGTTCCTCTGCCCATAAGTGAGTCTAACAGTCCAAAGCCCACAGTTCACAGGATCCCAGAAGAAGGGACAGGTTCAGTCTCATTGGCAGCAAGACCAACCAAGGGTGTTCTGTGTCATGGGCTCTTCCTTGGAGAAGCAGTATTAAAGTTGTTAAGGCAAACAATCACAGTGTGTCTTGAGGACATGGAGAATAGTAGTCACCTCTGGAAATCACAGGGTCAACTGAATTCAAAAGAGCATTGAAAACCAAAAGGAACTAAGTGAAGTTACTACAAAGAGTCTAAAGTAATGGCACTGACACAGAGCAATCAGCCAGATGATGGCACAAAGAAACCTACAAATATCAGGGTATATTGCAGAAATGAGGAAGCCTCCAAGAAATGCTTCTGGGAAAAAAAAAAAAACAAAAAACAAAAAAAAAAACAAACAAACAAACAAAAAAAAAAAAACCACCACCTGGAGGCTGTGGGTGGGACATGATACCACAGAAAGAGCTGGTTCCCTTCCAAGGGAGGAGGAAGAGTTCAAGTGTTTGATGCTGGTTTCGCATCAGCCTTCACTGTAAGGTCAGCTGTCAGGAAAATGCCAAAACAGGGTGCACCCATGACTGAGGCAAGAGCTTGGGCTTCACCAAGAACTGCAAGTCTGGGTAAAGAAAGGGGGCATGCTCTGGGCTTCACACTCATCTCACACCCAGACCACTGGTAGGGTGCTCTGAAAATGTAAGCAGCATGAATGCAAGATGGGTAAGCAGGGAGGCAGGCCAGAGAAGACAGACTACCATTTGAAAGTCAACTTGTGGAGGAGTGCTTCCAAATGCATGGGAAGTGAAGACAGAAATAAGCAGGGGCAGACTGTGGCTTAAAAAACGAATATGAGTGAACAACATAAGGCTGTAGTAAAAGTAAATACTGTAGCAGGAAAGTCCTCCAGATCGCATTACATGAGTGGTTCCCACCCATCACAGGCTCAGGCCAACCACCACTTTCAATGGTGGGCTTCAGGACACATTTGGAGAGAATCAAAAGGAAGGGAGTCAAAAATCCAGCAGGCAGAATGTGTCAGGGATGGCTGAAGAACTGAATGGTTTAGTCCCAAAATCAGAAGACCATGGAGGAGGAAATGACAGCAACACTACAATCTGTCTGCAGGAAGAAGTGTACTCTAGGCATAGGAAAAAAAAGGAATGGGCTTATACACGGTGCAAGAGGCTTCAGTTAAACGCTTTATAAGGGCAGGGATATGGAAGCACCGAGAGTGAAAGCAGTGAGCAGATATTTGAAGATATCAGAGACCAGCAGCTGCAGAGTTAGGCGTCTGTTTCAGAGAAGGGACAGAAGTAGGTTTTGTGATTCCATAAGCCTGTGATTCATTCCTCTGTTTTACAGCCATTAATGGATATACACAAGATGTCCTTGCAAAAGAATTGCATTAATTCACCCTAAACCATCCTCTTTTCCAGCAACACCCTTGAAATCCCCTCCTGACTCAACTGAACAGAGCCCTTCTCCCAAATCCTACCTGCACCAGTTTTCCTGTGTCTGCTCTCACATTTCTTCCCCCTCTAATCCCTCTTCCCCCACACTGTGTGCCCACATCCTTCTTACCAAAGAAGCATCTTCCCCATTCTAACACCACATATATTCCCTCGAACTACCAACTGGCAGATATCTGAAATTGTAAAGCCTCTCTGGAATTGGGAGCGACAACAGAAAAAGGGAAATATAATTTGTAGAAGATCATGCTATCCCAGCAGGCATTTGACGTCTACTCTCAACACTCATTCCTGTTTCCTCTTTCTTGTTAATTCAGATAATGATGGCAAACATGTTCGACAGGTCAGAGACATTGCCCCCCACCCACCAGCAGGCCGTGGTAAGTCTCTTCTCAAGAAGTACGTCTGCTCTTCAGGATTCTCCATTGCTGGGAGCCTAGAAGCTTCTGAAGAGGTCTGAGCCACTTTAGCCCATGTCCTACAGGTGCATTGGCTCCTCCCAGGAAAAGTGTTGATTTTCTGATAGACTACAGAGGTGCCACAGCTCATAACCTCTGGGGGACTCTATTACTAGCCATGTCCTGGACTCAGTAGTTGATAAGGACCTCTAGCATGGGTAACTGTCCACTTAAAGATCCAAACTGTAAAGTGATGATTCATTATTGGCCTTTGGGAAGTGGTGATTGGTTATTTTCCTATTTTCACTATACAGTTCGTGAGAAGACTGGGTAAGACAGGGACTGACTGCGTTACTGAATTGACTGAGTCAACATTAGCCCATAGGACCACAAGATATGGCTTCACTGGGTTGGAATAACCAGTAGCAGAGGTACTGGGAGCAGAGAAGTCCCTTCATAGAGTGTATAGGTGCATTCAGCTGTTTGTTGTATAAGGGGCTGGCAGTCTGGAGCATGGAAAGACCATAATCAAATCAAACAAGTCAGAAAGTCTCTAAAGAGCTACTTGGGTAAGCCCAGAGAAAACTGATGGACTTTCCCTATTAAGATCACAAGGGATGATTTAATTTTAAGCGATATGGATCACACTTTCTCCAGGGTTTCTGAGATTACTACAAAGCTCTAAAGCTTCATGCTGTAACAGCAAATGGCTTTATAACCTAGATTTGCATTTGTCTGTGTGGTGATACATCACCTGCATGCTACAGGCAAATCACCACAGCACTGCAAGCCTGAATCCCACCTGGGCTAGGGTAGATTGTGTGTTGAGTGAAAGCAATGTCTGGCTTGGTCTCACCAGGCCAAGATATTTTGACAGTGTCCCCCCATCACTTTGAATCCTGTCTTGGGAAGATATGAAGTCCAACACTTGCACTGATCATTTCAAGACTTTGATTTACTCCTGTGAGCACATGGCAGGAATACAGCCCAAGAATGTGTGTGCAAGAAGATATAGGTACAAAGGAAATATTAGGTGCTTTCAGCGTCTCCTTGTGCGGGATTTAATAACCATCTTTGTTTTCTGCCCCAGGTTGGCCCAAGGACTGCAGCGAGATGCCCCCTGGCAGCCACAGCGGTGTCTACATCATTCAGCCGAAAGGGCTCCACCACCTCGTGGTGTACTGTGAAATGAATGTGACAAATGGGGGCTGGACGGTCATCCAGAGGAACCAGAAAGACACATCAGTCACCTGGGCGGAGTCCTGGAGCACCTACAAGTACGGCTTTGGGAACGTGCGCAGTGAGTACTGGCTGGGCACTGAATACATCTATCAGATCGCCAAGCAGAAGGTCTACCAAGTCAGATTTGTCATCCAGGATTCCACAGACAACATCAATTTTGCTGACTACAACCTCTTCAGCGTGGAAGATGAATCCCATGGCTACCGACTGAGGCTAGGCGCCTACACAGGGACAGCGGGAGATGCCATGACCTCAGATAATCCCAACAACATGCATGATAACATGAAGTTCTCTACAAAGGATCGGGATCAGGACACTTACAGTAAGAACTGTGCCTACAGCTATGAGGGCGGGTGGTGGTACTCGGCATGTTATTCTGTACGGCTGAATTTCAAGGGCGGCATGACATGGGGCAGCCTGTGCAAAGGGAATTGCAAATCCTCCCTTATTCTTATCAGACCAGCTCCATATTGTTAGTGCTTTTTCTCTCTCCTGTCCATACTGGACACTCTGTGAGGGCTCTGCGTGGCCAAAGAGCTTGAGCCTTTCTGGAGCAGAGAGGGGAGCCCAAGGGTAGTAGGGTTTTAGTGAAATGCCATTTTCCAATTCCCCTCTCTGAGTGCAAGCTCCTTCTCTGCTCAGCTCTTTTCCCCTGTGCTTGCCAATGATTCCATGTTATTATGTTAATAATCAAGTATTTAAAAATCACTTGTGAAATTTGTGAATTCCACATGTACCTTCCCCGCCGGAGGAAGACGCTCAGCCCTGGAGTGACTTTTCATCAGTTTCTTAGCTGCCTCCAGAACTCACAGCAAGCAAAAAAGTTACATGCCACAAATTTCCATATACTCTGTAGTGTCTGGTAAAGCATTCCAATAAATTTGCTTCCTTGAGCTCATTAATGAATGTCAGTTCTGTATCTCTGATGTGCTTCCACTGAGACCAAAGAAATCCCGTGTCAGATGTGAGGACGGGAGTCTCGGGGCTTATGGAGGGAAAAAGCCTTAAGTGATTCTCACAGAAAGAAAATGAAATCTATTTACACTGAGGTAAAGGACCTGTGATCTGCACAGGAAGGTTCAGAAGGGACCTGTCAGGTAGGAGAACTCTTCCCAATTCATCACCACATTCACAGTCCAGGGTCAAAAGCTGTGGCAATGTCCTGGTGCCAAGGTCCCGCTCCTGCTGAGAGGCTGGCTGCCAGGATTTGTTCCTTTGCTACCTGTCTGTCCACACAGTCACACTTTGATCCTGTAGAAACATGATTTCAAAATCATCAGTAGATCTATCTGCTGTGACTGAGAAGTAGTGAACTTAAATGGAAGCAAAAGAGAAGCGGGTTAGGTGTTAGGAAGCACTTGAGTTAGGAGACACTAATGAGGGAAGGGCTCATTACAGGCATGGGCTCACCATACACAAGTTTCTGAGACCAATTTAGATGAACCTTTGCCAGGAAAAGTGCAGACAGAGCTGCTGCTGTGAGGCTGTAGGACAAGGCCCCCACAGCTCCTCCATCCCACAACACTCTGGCACTGCCAGGACAGGCTGTTTGAGAAGCGCTTTCATCTTCACAAACCATTTATGGCTTTGTCTTGGGGCAGCAGAGCACTAGCAGTGGTTCCACTTCCAGGACCAATGGCTAAGGGAAAAAACAGCCCTCAACTACCAGCCGCAGAGCCCAGTGTGCACTGGGAGCCATCTGGAAAGGTTTGAGAAACTAGAAAAGGCTGAAAGAAGTGAGCAGTGGAGGATATCCAAGCCAGAAAGTACCTTACACTGCTCCAGAGAACTGCCCTCAGCACTGCGGGGCACGGAGGGCACCTGCACCTAGGGATGTCTGAGGAAAAAGAGAGTTCAAGGCTACTTCAACTGAAAGCAGCTCTCAGGTGAAGCCAGCTGCACTTGCTCTCCTGAGAGCCTCGAGCACCAAGCACTGAGCCCCCTCAAACCAGAGCACAGAGGACTGATGGAAGAGTACAGCCCATGCCAGAGTCTCCTGCTCTGGCTGGAGTCCCCCAAGTTCTACTTGGCCTTGGAAAGTGTCCCTTCAGGGCCTCTGCAGTGTCAGATCTCCAGAGATGGGAGAATCTCCAGCTTTGGGGGGGAATTTGGCACTCCAAATTCAATGAGACGTAGCCCTCTGCAGCCTGGTCTGGTTTTGGGATCAACTCTGCTACGCAGAGGTTGGACTAGAAATCCCAGAAGTGCCTCTCCCAATGCTAGTTAACCTCTGAGACAGAGAGGGACATTCACCCTGGGCAATGGCTCTGCCTGCCTTGCAATGGACACCACAGCACAGGGAGAGGAGGCACAGGGCAGCTGAATGAGGGACTTGACATTGGCTGGAAGAGACATCCTCCTGCACCGAGTACATGAGATGGTAGCAGCAGGGGGAGGATGGCTGCCAGGCAGGTGCCCCCACCTGGTGCCCCAGAGTGTATTAAGCCTCCAAAGCCAGCAGGTTCAATGACATCAGATGGCACTGTGAAATGACACTGCTGCTGCTCCTGAGCCTCTGGGGTTTCCAAGCGGCAGGCAAAATTGGAGTTGCATTTTGTAGTGCCGGATTAAGGACCAAAGTATTCGCACGCCCAGTGGTGCTGTCTTTTGCTAGGGCTCTCCAGAGGCAGTGGAGACACACAGGCCAGGAGATGCAGGAGAGCATCCTGAGATATCCTCACAGTACAAGGCTGGTACCCACTGGCCCAGAAGGATGTGCTCAGGGAGTGGGTGTCTCTGTGTTGCTGTCTTGTCCCTCCACCACAGCACATCCCAGTGAACAGACAGGTTTTCATCTCTCCCACAACAGCACCAGCTCCACAGGCTCCCATCCAAATGCTTCCAAAATCCTGCTGGGCTCTTGGCCACCCAACAGCAGTGATCTCCAGTCCCTGCAGCTCGCTGGCAGCTTCCCTTCACTCAGCTCCAGCAGCCAGTGTTGGTTTGAGGTGACACCTGAAGTCAAGCAGTGGACATGAAATGCTGTCTCCCACCAGATCTTTGCTCCATGGAAATGTTCTGGCCAGGGCAGAGCAGTCCTTGCTCCAGCGGCACTGCATGGCTTTCCCTGCAGCTGTGGTTTTTCGCTGAGGTAAAACCTTTCCAGAAAGCACTTCCTGGTTTGCAACTTTTCCCCAGGTTCTCCACCATATCTTTGACTCTGAGTCAGAACGGGGCAAAGATACACGGAGAGTTTCCAGCACTAATATGTCCTGAAGTGGAGCTGATGGTGTTCAGGCAGGTTTCTGCTGTTCTCCCAGTTTCTGCTCCCTGAATTCTTCTTTTCAGTCTCTGAATCCCTGCAAACATCTAGTGACCACAAGGAGCAGTTCCCCGTCACGAGTGGGACAGCGCTCCCAGCCCTCCCTTCCCCAGGGGACAGAGGGCACATGCCCAGAGCCAGCAGTGACACGGCCCCTCATTGCTCTCTCCTTTCCAGAGCTGATGGCTGCAGCGGTGACAGGATGTCCACAGCGCGGTGCTGTGAAGTGCAGGATGAGGCCAATGCAGTGATGGGCGGGCTGCAGGCGGTGCGGTGCAGCACAGGGCACGCACGGTGTGATGCAGGGTGCACGGAGTGTGAATGCAGGATACGTGCATGGAGGTGGAGCGTGCATGCAGCGGGGTGCGGGATGCACGGAGTGCGGGGTGCAGTGCCGATACACACAGCGGGGAGCGGTGCGGGATACACAATGCAGGGTGCAGGGCACAACCAGGGGTGCGGTGCGGGATGCAGAGGGGGGGCACGATGCGCACAGGGGTGCGGTGCGGGATG
>NW_010301896.1:0-22369 GCF_000700745.2 Antrostomus carolinensis
CTTCCCCTTGGTCTCTCAGGTCCCCTCCTTCGGCTTGGTGGCAAGAGGGCAGGAGAACCTTTGCTTTTTGTGGAGTTTCCAGCTGCTGCCTTTGTCTCAGGGATGATATGTTGTGGCTCCACTGGTCGATCTCCTTCTCACACTCCCTGATACTCCTTAACCTTTCCACTTTCAGCTCTGCCACCATGCTGAGCAGATCATTCACCTGGTCACAGCACACACATGTGGTGTCTCTGCTGCTCTCCAGTGACAGGCCCAGGCGCTCCATGCAGCCAGACCTGGACAGCTGCATGTTTGAGCGGTACCTCCGTCTGAGTCGCCATGCTTTTCCTGGGATGGTTTTCAGCCGAGTGGCAACCACAGCTGTGTGTCCCTCAGGGAAGGCTGTCAGCCTTTCCGAGCCAGGAGGGGAACTGCGCCATTCCCGCACCAACTGCCGCGGGCCGATGCGCTGTTTCCCTGCCTGGGCTGGGTGACTCCTGAGGGTGACTTTAAGGGTGTGTGTGTGTGGTCAGAGCAACCTCAGCAACGGCCCTGCTGCGCCAGCTGCCGTGTGTCAGCAGCTCTTGATGGCGGCTCTGGGAGGGGGGGCTGGGACACCCTTTCTGCCTGCACTCGCCATTCCCGCACCAACTGCCGCGGGCCGATGCGCTGTTTCCCTGCCTGGGCTGGGTGACTCCTGAGGGTGACTTTAAGGGTGTGTGTGTGTGGTCAGAGCAACCTCAGCAACGGCCCTGCTGCGCCAGCTGCCGTGTGTCAGCAGCTCTTGATGGCGGCTCTGGGAGGGGGGGCTGGGACACCCTTTCTGCCTGCACTTTGGCCTCGGCTGATTGAGCCATGGTTTTACCTCTTCAGGAAAGGTCCCCCGACGCCATCCCCTGCTCCGGAGCCCTTCACCTCAGTGGCTTCACTGAAATGGCAGTTACACAGCCTTTTAAACTGCCGCTGTCACTCTTGACTCCGCCCCTCTAAAATACTATTTAATTACTACAGTAACTACCTATAGATATGTGTGCAAGATGGTTGTCAATTAGGTTTTCTTCATTAAAGCTCTAGTAATTTTACCTACATGAGCATTACAAAATGCAGCAGTATAGTGATCCTGGTTAGAACAGGGCCTACACTGTGTGTTCCCTAGGTAAGACAGGGATCTCTGTACTCTACATCTGAAAGCTACCAGCCATGCTGTGGGTGTGACAGAATACTGAATAGCAGTAACATATTTAAAATATAATTACAAGTATTTGACTATATTCATCCATGGCAGAATGGGGCAGCTGTACTATTAGGCTGTCCTTAGGAAATTGGATTACTTTAATAAATGGAAATGACTGTTATTTAAATGGAAGATTATTTGCATAAGATAGGCCAATGCTAAGTGACCAGCTGTTAAATAGGTGTAAAATCTAATCTCAAAGTTCTGGGTCAGGGATGGATGGATTCTTGCCAAAGATTTTCATTATTTGGGCACTTAGCCTATATATAAAAATGTTACAGTCAGAAGAAGCTTCAAGATCTGAAAACTTCAGTTCAATTTATTAATTTTCCTTTTTCATATTTTTTATTTAAGAATAAGCTAGTGTTTGTCATTCAACAAAATCAACAATTTCTCTTAAACGGAAATAAAGAATAGCAAGTCAGGGGATGCAGCTTCATCTCATAAGGGAAATGAAGGGAAATGCCACTGTTGGGCTTGTGGCATTTCTAAGGTAATTAAGTGTTTATTTCACTATTATCTTATTTGATATCAGGGGCTTAGAGATAATTCAGTGGAACAGAAATAACTGAAAATTATCATAATCTTAGTAACATATATATTCACTTTATCAACAGAAATGCAACAGGTCTGTATCTTCCTAGTAGCTTTCTGTACCTTATTGCAGCCAGGGCTCAACTCACACTCCTGTGAGTGCTCCTTCTATTTTGGAAAATAATGCCAACTCTTATGACACCAGAGCTTTTGGAAAAGCAAGCTGGAATATATTTTTTTCAGCAAGATTCTTGGTTAGAAGAAAGGTTGTGCAAATTACCTGAAAGACCACTTTCTGTAATTTTCAGACATACATTCCCTGAGAAGGCTGTCAAAAATTAGAAGTCTTGCATCTATCATCTAGAGTGTTTCTGGAGAGAAAGTTGTATGGATTTTCTGTCTCATATTTCACAAACTAGGTTCACAACTTCTAGTGTACACAGGTGACTCATGAGGGGTTACAAAAGCAACCCAGCTTTACATTGTCTTGAGGCCCTGTATCTCTGCAGAGACGACTCATGAGGAGCTGTGTAGATAGCTCAGCCTTGGGTTGTCTGGTAAGCCCTAAACTAAACAGGGCAGTGGCTGCACCATTCAAAGAGCTGAAACCTGACCTGAACCTTGAAATCCCTTAACAAATAGTATGCCCTGAGTCTCAATCCAGTCACTGTTCAGTTGCCTGAGGAATCATGGTAAAGAAAAGCTGGAGGGTTTCAAGTTCAGTTTCAAATGACAACCTCGTGTACTCAAACAATCACAGACCAGCAAAAGAAAGATAGATAAGGGGAAACTCCACTCCACTGCCAAAGATAACTGTATAATCCACTCAGTCATCATCAGACACGACACACCGTTATGTAAATCAGGATAAAAACCTAAGATTCAGGTTGGAAATGGTGGGGTGGGGGGAGTCACTTCTCCAACTGTACAGATGGCTTCTGAAGAAGACCCTTCACCTCTTCATAGGGAAACTGGTCAAAGCAGCTTCCCTGGGACTGAGAGCCCTTACCTGGAAGGGTAAGTGAATATTGTTTATGCTTTAAGTTTGTAAACACATGTAATGTTTAGTGTGCTTGTGGTTGTCCGTGAACCACTTGTGGTTGTAATAGTGTGCTCTGTGAATCGTTTGTGGTTGTCAGAGTGTACTACTCTTGCTTTTAAAATTGCAATAGTGCCTTCCTTCATTGTATCTGTAAAAACAACAGTAGAGGTGTGTTAAGTCTGCAAGTGAAGTTTAAATAAATCATTTGCCTGAACTTTGCAGTTAAATATCCAAGTGAAGTTCAGTTCTTTTGCTTGAATGTTACAGTTAAATCTGCAAGTGAAGTTCAATTGTTTGCTTGAACCTTGCAGTTGTCTTTCCGCCACAAGAGTGTCTAGAGCAAAGTTGTTTCTATAAAGAGAATTCCTAAACAACACTGAAAAGAGGAGAAAAGAATCTCTGAAAAACAAAAAAAAAGGGGGGGAAGAAAACCTGAAATTTCTAGTTTTATGAACTCACACTTTCTTACAGTTTTGGTACCCTATTCCTTGAGTTAGTAATGCAGTGATAGCTTAAATTATCTCTTTTTCTGTGTGTCTTTATTCTTGTACTGATAAAAGTGCAAAACTGACAATATTAGCTCTTCTCTACATCAGTTAAAATTCCAGTTCTTTAGTACATAATGGGCCAAGAAAGCTCTCAGAGATTTTACTTTCTCCCCTAAAGAAAGCTTTCTGAAACCTTGAATTATAGTTGCCAAAGTGAACAGAGTTATTGGGTTGTATCTCTTTTAATTTTATTTTTTTTAATTTAGGAGCTCTTTCTTCTGGAGTACAAGGATAAGATAGCTACAGAAAGGATAGCACGAACATAACTATGCCATCATACTGCGGTATATTTTCATGCTCAGCATGAAATCTCTGTTCCTGCACGTTGGAGTAGGCTTGCTACTAAAGAGAACTCAGAAAAGGTTCAAGGACTTCTAAAAAAATAAGATTTCCTGGGTGTGTTTGCACACCTACCTGAATATTTCAGTAGAATCAGTGCAATTATTAATCAGAGCAGGACTGGCACAGAATGTGTGTGTAGTCTCACTTTCTTTGTTATGTTTATAAAGCTACCCAAATTCCATTAAATAAACTTCTCCCTAAAACAATCAATTTCATAACTTCTGTAACCTTCAGCACTAACTGTTTTTAGATACTTGTGAAATTAGATCTCCTGAACCTTCTATGATATCATCAGAAATGTGTAATGCATTAGCATTGTATTTATTTAACTGCATAAATACAGGCAAGCAGATTTATTCATTTTAGCCCTTGGTAATGGCAGTCTTTCAGAGTGCTCTCCTCCCCATTAAGTTTTTCTAAAGACACTATCGTTTTTTTTCTAAACATAAGTGGCAAAGGAAAGTGTCCCAGGCATATAATTTTAGCAGTATCATCTTCCCTTATGACTCATTACTGCTGAAATCAACACAACTTGGGATATGCTCAGGAACTTCAGTATCTCTTTAATGTTTTCAAATAGTAACATCTGTGCATGTTTATGACTTCATGCTCTGCCTTAGCATTAGTCTTGGCCAATGTTTCTGGCTGTTAAATGGTTGTACTTTTAGAGAGGAAGGTCCCTGCACATTGCAAGAAGCAAGAGAATTACCGTTATTGAATATTTCATTGAGCAGAACACCAGCAGTGCTGCAGAAACAGACCCAGTTTTATCAGAACCATACAGATTTGTTGAGAACTTGCATCATATATTCAAAGGTAACTGATATACACTTCCCACCAACCCCAAGTCATGCCCAAACCCTTCCTTTCACTTTCTACCTTTATTTAGAGACAATACTGCTTCTAGATTTGAACACCTCTGGATCTTCTTGCAGACCCACTTAATTCAGCTTACCATCTACCATGATGGCTGAGAGGAGAAGAGGAGATGATGGAAAAGCTGGCTTGAAGACAGATAGCCTGCAGCCATTCTTGCTTGTACCTATGCACATCTGTATTTGTATAGAGGCTACATAAGAGGAATATCTTAAAGAACAATTATACATAGTCTTGATGGAACTTTTGTCATCATTTGACACTGTATCTTGTGTATTAGTATCAGAATGGCTGACCTTTGAACAAATAATACAATGTGCAAATTGTCAGAGATGAATCTGCAGTCTGACAGGACTCCTGGATTTGCTACTCTAGACAAAGGGCAATTATACTAGATCAATTTCTGGAATGTTTTCAGGATAATTATCTTTCAGGACAATTATCTGTGTCTGACTGTACTCCATCACTATCTTACTCTACATCTTCATGTAGTGTATTCAAAGTTTTGTGGCATCTAGATATAGCAAACAAATGAGCTATCTTTCAAAGCTCAAAGTGCTAATAAAACTGCAAAGTATGAAGTGAAAGTGCCAAAATGTGAGAAAGAAGTTGCAAACTTGCATGCAAAGAGGAAAGACAATATCAACTGGAAAGGCCATGGGATTAATGCTGACATTAAGTCTTCTCATACAAGATGTGTACCTGGCATTTGGAACAGTAGTGTACTGCATGCTAGGGATGTTACAGAAGTCCAGTGAAGCCTTTCCATGTATTTGATGGTACATTAAGAAGTCTTAAAAGGTTTATACCAAAGAGAGAATTGTTCTGCTTGGTTTCTACCTTTGAAATTCATATTCTCCAAGGAAAATTCTCTGTTGATTGAGGAGCTAATGACATGTTAATAATCACAAGAACAAAGAGACTGAAAGGTGTATAGCTCAGAGGAGTAGGGGTTAAGGGTCATTCTGTTTAAAACAAAGTTTTCAAAAATGCCTAAACATATTGAACACAAAGCTGAGGAAATATCCAAAAAAAAGGGAAGACCAGAAACACGAAACCTGCCTAACTCGCCTTGTGGGATACTTGAATTTTCTGAAAATGAAACTGAAAAAAATTTACCTAAATTCAATAAACACATACACATTTTAAATGCAAAAAAGGAATGATCTTTGATTTCAAAGTGATAAAGTACAATATAAATCAAGGGGAACTTTATATTCCTAAGCAGGTACAAATCAAGATATCAGCACTGCTACTCTGAGTTTGGCACTCCATCTACTAGAGTTACATGCTTTGGTGGTATTATTTTCTTTGTGATACTTCAGTGTGGTAAGACTATGCAAGTCTTATAAAACTATGTAAGTCGCATGCACTGCATTGTGTCTCCTGCAGTAGGTGAGAAGAGATCACAGGACGAGTTGGAATTGACTCATTTCTGAACCTCACTTTATCTTTACTTATAAATTACAGTTCACACTTGTTTTCCAGTCTGTTTTACTGAAATTAAAGGACTCAAAAGTATGAGAATTTGCAAGAGAGAGATTTGAATAATGATCCGTTCGCCAGTGTCCTGAACTGACATGGTGGAGCTTGGAGGAATGAGCATCTTCAGTTCCACTTCACCCATAGTCTACTACTGTATGATTATGTGGGTACTAAAAGAAATAGAAAGCTCCTAAATTGTGTGTATGAACACAGTACAAAATGTAAAACCTTTAAAAAAATGTTAATTTGGAGAAGTAAATTGGAAGTAAAGAGAGAGGCAATATTTTTATTGTTTAACAAAAGCTTCTGAAGGGAGTGAGGCGAAAGAAACAGTACTTATAGTGTACGTATTTAAAGGCTATTGAGTGTTTTTGCTATCTTTGGTACTTCTAAAACAATTGCTGTATGTGTACATTCCTAATAAGATCTTTTCTAAAGCACTTTTTAATGCTTAAAAGTGGTTTAGTTTTCTCCATGCTTGTGAATATGAAACAGAGCTATGTGAAGTGTGTGGTCCACTTGTTGGTTTGGAGTCCAAAATTAAATGCAGAGTGACATTAGAGAAGATGTGTGTTTGCAGTATGTGCATATGTTTGTAGTTTTCCTGAGAAGTTTCTCATACTCTTGTAGAAAAACATGATTACTTGGTATCTCTCTTGAGCTGACTGTGCTTATACTTATAGAAACAAATGTATTTTAATTTTTTTAATATCATTTGCCTTTTTTACAGAAAGTATAACTGAGTTGTTATTTGGAACTGACTCTGTGAGTAGAACTTTGGAGAAGGAGACAAAGGAAAACTTCTCATCTCTCAGGTAAGACTTGGGATAATTGACTGGACTATTAATTGCTTTTCCTCTCAAAGCCAAATAAGAAGTTAGCTCTGCCTTTTTACAGGTTATATATTTACTGTAAATTTCTTACTGTAAATTTCTTACTGGGATGAACTTAAGAAATTATGAAGTGCTACTAAATCTAGGAATAAAATTTCTGTTTGATTGCTTGTTTACATTTATTTTTATGGAGTTCACTGTTGCCTCCTCAACATATAGATTATTCCCAAGATCTCACTGAAAAATGCAGGATGAGCTATCTTTCCAATTATATACTTTAAAGACTTTAGTTCTTATAGTAAGAAGACCTGAACCTTCCTTTTTATATGTATAAATTTACTAGTTTAAATTCCTGATTTTGTTTCCCATTGATTTTAGTGGTCAAACCCATATTTACATTCTGTGATCTCTAGTCAGGCCCTATACTTACACTAAAACACTACTGAAATGTAAATTAAAAAAAAAAAAAAGGATGAACTTATATAATTTTTAGAATACCTACTTTGCCTTTTTAAAACATCAGTTATGCAATAACCTACCTGTCTACAAAAAAAGAACAAGACCTTTGGTTGCCCTGACCTAAACAAGGTGGTGATGATTTACAGCAGCTGAAGATCTGACCCAGTTCTGCTCCCAAAAAATCAGGTTTTCTCTTAGTTCTGTTCTGATCAGCATTTCATAATCATTTTGTGGCACATTTCTCCTTTGTGTACCACCTCTTGTGAATCTGCATAGATCTGGGCTGCGCAGCTTTTAACTGTTTTGATAAGTATTTACTCATGGCTGCAACCCATGTGCTCCGATGAGACTATGTGTATGAACACATGCCCACTCACCAGCATGAGTAATGGAACACACTCTAGCCCATTATAGATATTTATTTGCAATCTTGGCTGATACTTTGTGAGTTGAATCTTCCCAGAAGTTCCTTTATGCTTTTGATAATTTTAAAGATTTCTCAAACATCCTTATTAACATTTCAAACACTTTTCTAATAATGCCTCAAAACTGTTGACGATAACTTATTTTTATCATCTAAATTCTAGCACTTTAAGGAACATTCTTAGAGGAACACTTTCAATTTCAATTTGAGATTAAAATATTGGTAGGAGAATATAGACATCTAAGTGTGTAGTTTGAGAGATATCATTTTATCTGTTTAGCAGGATATTTATATTTGCCTTGCATGAGCACAATGAAATGGCTGCTCACAGAAAATGGGTTAGCTGTATCAGAGAGCTTTGGCTGCTTCTTTCCACATATCCTCAAAGGAAGACAAAATTATAGTTTACCTGTGACTTGCTTCTGCTTCCATCCAGAAAGAACAAACACTAATATATTTGCTAAAATGTTTATTTGATGATTTTGAAGGATTTTATCTTTTTTCTATCCCCTCTCCAACTCTTGATTCTTGTGTGCATCTAGACAGAAAAGAGAAATGGAATTATAATGATGGCAGGAAATATGGAGTAACAAGCAAAGATGACCACTATAAAGCAGAAAAAGTGGAGGGAGGAAGGATGGTTATGTGTAAATGGGTTTTGCATTGACGTCTATAATCCTGAATTTTGGGACTTCTTTTTTGATTACTTTGAGCTTACCTGCACCTTTGTGACAACCTTTTGCAGACACAACCCTGTTTACTGGGAATCCCCGTGCGTGCCAGCCCCTACACCTGCGGTTGCATTTGCACCTTCTTATGTGTTTTCTAAGTGAAGATAGTAACATGAACACATTCCCTAGCTACTTTAAGGGCACACGCACATCCACTGCAATTGTCTGTATCTATGGATGTGAAGAGACCTAGCTGAAAATAAAATTGATAGTGGCCTACCATAATCACTATTACATGAACATGAACCCTCAACTCAAAAAAAAAATGAAAATCCTATTCAAATTGTCTCTTTTGCCTTCTCTTACATCAGGTTCTTAAGATTTTTCTAGGATTCCAGGAAAGCTCATTTAGTCTCGCCAGATTCTTGTAAGTTTATGTAAGACTCCTGTGGTGACATTCCCAAGGAAAAATAAAATATAGCTCTACTTGAGATTTCATCTTGTGTTGCTTTCAGTGTAACTTCTTTTCAACCTGAATATCTCATTTAACCTTTCCTTCACACCTGGAATTCACAAACAACTTAAGATCAGCCTCCTGATCACTCCTGGAGTACATTATAAAAGAACATCAGAGTTTAAGGCTAAGGCATATAATCTGAATTTTATTTTTGGAAAGTGTAACATATCTCAGTAATAAAGCAGAATTGGGCCCTATCCTTCCAGATGATAACTGTTCTTGGTGGGTGTCACAAGGTATTGGGGTAAGCAAAAGGTTAAATACCTTTAACACTGATGAAATCTAGTAAGTCTCTAGTAACTTTCTATACATAGTGTATCCTAGATCTTAATGAACATGGATTTGTCTATTAAGTAAAATAGGGGGAAAAAAATGCATACTTTACAAGATAGCATACTTAAATACCAAACTCAATTACATAGGTGAGTTGTGATAGTGATCTCCTTTCCATGAGTTTCCTGTTGATCTTTTGATAATATCTGGATCCTTGTGACCATGGTTGTACAGCAGATGTGGAAAAAAGTGCTCAAGTTTTAAAAGCACTTTGTGTTACTGTTGACTATGGCAATTCTTGGTAGCTTTATTTCCAAGGCAGAGCTGAAACTGAGCTGTGCGTGTCCCATGGAGGCTCCTGTGGCTCTTAATTAGTTCACAATAGTTCTTGAAATTGGCCAGGGGAACAATCTCGTTCCCTGGGTTGAGTGTGTTTTATGTGTCCGACATTATGCAAAATTAACCATAGTTAAGCAACTAGGTTAAAACACATTAGATAAACTTATTTATGTTAATATAATGCATTTATATATTTAATGGAGCCCAAAATCACAATCTCCATGATTTAATTAAAATTCAGCAAATATGTGGCTGGTGCTCATGAACAGTGAGTAGTTTTCAGTAACTGATTTTTCAAATAGAATATTACTTTTTTATTTCTGAAAATTACCCACCATGACAGCTACAGACCACATTGTTTTAATGGTAAAATAAATGAAACATCTGGAACTGGCAGAATTGCTCCACAGAGCAGCCTGTGAACAGATGAGCAGACAGATTGGCATGACTATGAAGAAGCAAAAGCCAGACCAACCTGCTCCCACCCATCTAAAGAGAATGAAGCTTCACAGAAATCATTCTCCTTGTCTCACAGACACCTGTTATTCACCTAACAGCTACAGCACATCCGTAGGTAATGCCACTTGGCCAGTCTTCTTTACCAATATGGACAATTTGTGTTTTGCAGTGCTACCATAGAAAATATTTGCTTACTTTCAGTCTTCCATACTCACAATACCAACATGAGCGGCAGCCAATTAGTTACAATGACAGAAGTAATTCTGTGAAGAACTAGGATGAAGCCATCAATTTATTTCTATTTTTCACAAAGCAGTTTTTAAATTGTAATGTCTTTAAGCACATCTAATAACATCTAATTTAGAAATTAAAGACTCTAGCATTTAAAAGTCCCCAACCCAAAAGCTAGTGTTTATTCAAATGGTTAATTTAGACACTTAAGTGTTAAAAAACATACTTTGAAATCATATTTTATACAGTATGAGACTTTAGCTTACCATGTAAACTTGTACAGATAGAGAAAAGATGAAATTTTGCTTTGTTTTTATTTTTTTATAGCAGATCCTTGGATTTACCCTGTGCTTCTCCTAGATGATATAGTATTCCTGGGTTTCAGATCACAGACAAAGGTAAAGAGGAGTAAATTTCATTCTGGTACAGAGAGTAGGTATAATCTGATTATTCTACACTGAGTATTAGAAAAGTTATGTTGAATTTTTGGAGGGAGAGGTATTTTTAAAAAAATCCTCACGTTGAGTGTGTTCTTTTAATGTTCTGCAAAACTTCAAAAGGTTTACAACTCTGATGCTAATAAATTTAGATTTAAAAAAAAAAATTCAGACTTTTTTGTAAATCCATGTATCTCAGGGACAACACTCCATATTCATCTCCTAATCCCATTTTACTGAATAAATTTTGCTAGCTTACTTGAAACCTTTATGCTCTGTCCTTCAAACCTAAAGTGAGAGGTGTCTATTTTCCTGTGAACTATTACATGTATTTATATATATATGAGCATGTACCAAGAACTTGATTGACTGACAGTAATATTGTCAAGTCTCACTGTGCCCCCTCCTGTCTTGAGTAATTCTAGCATGCATCAAACCCCTTCCATACCTTACCCAGATACTTGGGCACCTAGTTGCTGTCAATCCAAACAACAGTCAAATAGCTTGGCCACAGTCTGTACCCTGGGGATTTAGATACTGGCTTGAAAGCTTGGCTAATGATTTTCCCATCAGGCACTTAGATGTAGCTCTGATCTGTGATCCTGAGACCTAACTCTCAGCTCTCAGCTCTCAGCTGAGTCTTTGCCAGCACTGACAGCTTGAATCCTGACTTTAGCTTGTATGAGCTTTTCACTGGCCTAAGCTGCTGTAGCATAAGGGCCAGCTGAGAGCCTGAACTCATATTCTTCCATGGAAACTCACTAAAAATAATGTGACTGAAATATCTGCAGTAAAATCTCCTGATGCAAAATTGGAGACTTAATGCTTTTGAGACCTAAGAAACTTACCCAGTTCCAACTCTTTTAGTCAAAGAGAAATAGATAAATAGATCTTACTCTTGTGGAAATAAGACACTTATCTGACCTGAATTTTCCTTGATAAACAGAAACAATAACAAAAATGTGTTTACCATAAATGCTTCTTAGAGTTTTCACAGACTTAACTGGGTTCTGAATCATGACAGTCACTAAACCTTTTCTTAATCCACTGCACTTGAAATTCCCTAGGTAGGCTGTTACTAACAGCAAAATTATCTGTCTGCACTGATCTTCCATTTTTCTCTGCACTCTATAATCTTACTGTAAGGAAATGTAAGACTATGAAAAGCCAATGGATTCTGAAGCAATCAGGTATTGAGAAAGAGTTAACATCCATTCTGTCTCACAACGCCTTCTGTTTAGGTCTTTTACACATTTCAAAACCTAAATTTTCATGCAAGCAGGCAAAAAAGAACTGATTGAAGCTACTATCAATAGGATACTGCTGTCTCAATGAATAGGAATGTTTAGACTATATCCACAATGTGTTTTTGCAAATATTGTTTGAAAAAGAAAAAAAAAAAAAAAAGGCTCTGAAAACCTTTATTTGATTGTTCTTTAGGATTAAATCGCAGCATGACAACTTGCCTTAAACTGACTCAGCGGCAGCCTATAGCTGTCCACCCCCAGATCAGATCAGGCAGGGAGCTAGCTCTCGATTACAGTTTGTGCTTTGGTCCTCCATTCATTACAAGGAGGAAGCAATCTGTCACATTCTATTCAGGACAAGATTACTTTTCCTTCCTAGCTAGTCCAGATCTGCTGGCCAACAAGGCTGGATATCCTGCTCCCACCACTCATGCTGTGCACATCGTTGTATGTGATGAAGAGTAGAAACCTCTGTGGAGTCACTGAGAGAGCTGTGATGCTATTCAGTGGAACAGAAAAAATGTGATACAAGCTTGAAAAAAATTTAAACTGTTCTTTTTAAAGGACATAGTTGTTTTTACTTTGTGATAGTCTCCTATTTGGGTCTGTTAGTCAGAAACACATACTCTGGTTCTTTGAGCTGATATACATGAGCAAACCCCAGATGCGTGCAAATTTCTCTATGTGAAAGCTGGCAGATTAGATTGCAGTGCTGAAGTCATGAATGAAAAGAGAGAGGGACATAATTTGACAGCATATTTTAAAGCAAAATAGCTTATTATTTTATTGTTACTACCTCAACATTTGTTCTGTAAGTAGAGAAAGTTGAAGCTGAGCATTAGCTCAGCTATGAGATTCTTTGTTAACTGTCTATGAAAAAGCCCCATAATCATATCCTCACAATATCTGAAAAAATGTTGATTTCAAAGAAAATATTTTTTTAAATCTGCTGTTTAATGCTTTTAAAGTTTTTAAGTCCATGTGTTTGTAAAAATATGGGGTTTTTTGTTGTTGTTGTTAAATATACTAAAAGAACACAAACTGCAGGTTATCCCTCTTCTGAGGTAAGAGTGATTCTTTCCTTAGGATTAGTGCATTTTATTATTAAGAGCTACGAATTGATAAAGAGTTGTAAAATGACTAGGAATATGCAAGAAATATATGTTTTCTCATAATTTATTCAATGATTAGTGCCAATATTCCTCAAACCATATTCAAGCAACTGCCAAACTAGCTGAACACCCAAGTCTTCAGTAAAAAGCAGTAAATTATTTGATTAAAAATGTCAGGATTCATTCTAAAATGTTTTTTAGCAAATGACATTATTCCAACTGTTTTGTAAAGTAAGAGGACCAGAGCTTTTTCCATATCTCCTGGGAACAAAACCTGACTAATTCTTTAAAAGTTTGTACAGATTTGGTGGAATTCTTTTGAGTCTAAACTGCATATTAAATTATGAATATTGTCATTACTCTTGTAGGAGAGAATTGGTACACTGTTAAAAAAACTAAATAATTAATTCAATTAAAAATATGAGGCAAGAGCTTTAAGGCTGTAGGCAAACATCAATTCTTGTATGTTAACATCAGTGTTTGTGTGTATATCACTGGGCATAAACAAAAATACATATGAACTAAAGTCTACAGATCCACTTTGCTTGCGGTTATGGCAAAGTGGCTACAGATACATTGTTAATAGTATAGAATGGATATGATTTGTTTATTTGTTAATAGCAAATAATTAGCAAACCTGCCTTTTTTTAAATATTAATAACAAGAACAGTAACTCTCACTAATGTTCTGTCAGCTTATTAACATAGCTCCTGGCAGTATTTCCATGACCCTCTCAAGGTTCATACTACCATGTTGCATGATAGAGAGGTAACACGTATTTCTGGCAGTGTTTCTTGCTGGCAGTCATCCTCCAGGACCCTGGAGAGACATTCCACGAGAGCAGAAGTGTGCAAGTGAAGAGGGTCTGAGGGAAGAGGAGAAGAAGTGCTGCTTTTGCTATCTTCTGCCCACCTTTGTTCAATAAAGTTCATATGAGTAATAGGATACAGAGGAACTAGGTGAATTTAAGGTAGTGTAAACTGTGGAGTAACCCTGATTCTTTTCTTCTGGTAGTCCACTGTGGCCTGCAAGAAATTAAGGGGCTTTCAGGTTGACCTGAAGCCCATTTTTCATTCCTCCTCCTCCTGGCAAAAGTGTAAAATCTTTTGAACAGAACTTTGGTGCTATTTTTTTCCTCTTTATTTGCTTCTATAAGTAATTCCTCAGATAAAGGCAATAGAATGCAGAATATTTTTCTTTCAATGAGCTAGATAGCTAAAGATGTGAGTTAAACCAAGGGTCTAGCTTATCTCTATCAGCCAAAAACAATCCAAGCCAAAGGAGCTGATGACAAATCTGTGAGAAATCAAACATATTTGATGATAAGAAAATAATGCCAGAAACCTTACATTGACTTGGTTCATCCTTATTCATGAACTGAGATGAGTCACAATCAGACACTGGCTTGAACTTAGTTCAGCTTTTTCATTCTGTTACCCACCTCTATTTCTGTCATATGGAATAATGATATACTGAACACAAGGAAGCAAGTTGAAATTCAGTTTTTGTCTAGTAGGCTGTTTTGGAGGGGGTTTTTTGTGTGTGAGGAGGTTTTTTGTTTAAAGATGCATATGCTCAGCAAGGAAAACTTCAGCTTCAATAGCTGAAGTTCCTCTAAGCAGCTGAAAACAGAGCATCGTAATGGAAAACTGTTGACCGATTTTAATAGGAAGGGCTGGTAACAATGCTCATGTTGTCCAGTTATGCAAAAGCATGATTGAAGAAAGATTCACTCAACATATTAGCAGCACACTCAATGCTGAATGAGATGCTTCAAATAAGCCATCTGATTTATAATGCCATGATTGAAAGACTTGCAAGACCACCCATCTTTTATGGTTGGACTTACTCAATAAGGTAATGCTGCCTGCTCCAGAATGTCTCTTCCTGGCCAACAAAGCCTAATTCAGATTCTTCACCTTTCTTTTAATGAGCTGAAATAGTGTGCTTTTTCCAACTCACTGTTAGTATATATATTTTCATAGTTAGACTATGACAGATCTAGTACTGGAAAGAAAATAGAATCCCAGAAGCCATAAATCTACCTATAAATATTTGCCAAAACTACGTTTTCTACAGATAGGTCCTATATGAAAAAATACATTAATATTTGCACTTCTGAATGCCCTGGTGAAAATTAACTTTTACAGTGAAAGTCAGTTTTCCTCCCCTGACTTAACAGATGATGCTAATAAGAAATCTGTTTTCTGAGTGAAAGACTTGGTGCAATAGAGGCCAGAAACTGAAAGGCCAAGTGTTGGATGGTACTGCTTCATCTATGACAGCTGAACAGTTTTGAAAATTTGATCTTCAGAGCTGAAACACTGCCAAAAGTTGGAGGCCTTAGTATGTTGCTCAGGCTCAGTACTAAATAGTGGTTGCAGAATCACACTCTCCCTTGAGTTCACTCAGTGTGAAAACAGCTGCGCCCCCTTTTTCCCCTATAAAGGGGCATTGGCTAGCTGCTGAGCTTTAGTAGAAGCATAAGTCTAGCTCTAATTCTACTTTGTGTCATCATTTTAAGTGATCTGTAGTCAGTCACACCTGGGTAGAATGGAAAAAAATCAAAGCTGGGATTCAATTTGAGTTCTCAATATAAATGGACTTTTAAGAAACAATCAAATTACCCTTGTCTGCTTCAGACACATTTACCTAGTTTTTTCTTATTGTGTAGAGAAATGGCCAATTTTTCTGTCAAAAAGAAAAAAATAGTGTCAGATGAAGAGATTTTATCCTTTTTGACATTCCAGTGTAACTGGTTTTAAATTATGTGTTCCTAAAATGGTGAGGCTACTGTTACTTAACACTATTACAAGTATAATTTCTAACCATCTAGCACAGTTTGTGGGGGTTACATTTTATGATGGCTCGCTTCTATCTTCCAACAGGAAAATCTGGAACCGATTCTTTTTCTTGCTTGATTCATCACAGTTCATGGTCATATATCTATCAGAAAAAAACTGTACGTGTTTAATAACATGAAGATACACAACTGACGGGGCTTTTTCATGGGAAAGCATGTAAAGCATTTCATTTCATAAATAACAGGGTTAGCTGGAAATAAGGTTTCCAGGAAGGAAATGAGAAGAAAGAGCTACAGTACTGCAAATAAACAATAAATTTTCAAATACAGTTTGAATCATAAAATAAAAAAGGGGAGGAGATTTCACTTTCTAAGACAGGAAAACAATTTGACCTTTACAAAAGATACTCACACTATGTATTGCTCAGGCCTTTTGATGCTTTGTTGATAAAATCAAAAGCTGTACAGGGCAAATTAGAGTTAGCTTGATTTTGAAGCAATTGAAAAACTGAAAACAGTTTGCAGCAGTAAAAACCCAGACTTTTTCTCTCCCAACCAAGGCCATAGTTGTTTGAACTACAGTCTTTATTCTTTCCTCTGTTTCTTCTGACCCAGTATTATTTCTTCTTCGTCTTGTATTTTCACATTACAGTTTAACAGAAAAGCTTCACTGAATGGAACAGGGTTTGTTTGGGACTACAGTTATGTATGTATTTCTAAAGGGTTTTGTAGGCAGTCTTTGAGTGTTGCTATATTTTTAGTAGTCCTCTCACTTGCCTGTTAAATACAAGGCTGAACAATTGTAATTACTGCACAAATACCAAGGTCCCAAAGTAGTACCATTCACTTCAGTGAAGAGCTGTTGTGAAAGCACATTTGAAAAATAACCCATGGTGACAAGAGATGGGGAAGAAGGGAAAGAAACTGCAGTTCAAAGGGCTTTTTTTCTGAGGGAGCATAATTCATTCATGTGTATACAAGATTCTTTTTCCTGTTGTTTGCATTTTCACTACAATAAAATAGGCCCATTGAAGTGCCTTGCGGGCAGAAAGTGAGTTCTTTAATGGAAAGGTTTGTACAACTGAAGTAGAGAAAGGCTGTGAAATAGGGTATCACTAGGAGGCTGGAAATGAGCTGGATGAGCTAGGAGGGGATCAGCTCTATGAGGAGTTGAAGGGAGAAGATTAACTGTGGGATCAAACAGTAGAGTAGCAGGGGGTAACAAAAGACCTGTAAGGTGTAGCAGGAGAGATGTCAAGGAGTGTCAGTGAAGACCCAGTACCCAGTATCTTTTCTGAACTGGAAATTTTAGGGTCGTCTTCTACCAATGTCCCTGTGCCAGTGCAGTGCCAGTGGGGGATGCCCAAGGTATTGATGTGCATGCTGGTTTAACTTCCATTTTGTTTGTAAAGCCAGTCTTGCTTTGGTGAAGGTGAGCCATAGCGGCATAATATTTTCATTCTTTGCAAGCACTAGTTGTACACTGCAATGGAAAACTCTATATTAATTTAGTTTTTTCAGGTTATATTTCTGCTTTTTTCAAGACTGCTGCAAACCAAGCACTGTTGATTTTATTAAGCCTTTCCCTTTTCTAGAAATGAAAGATTTCTTGAGAAAGTATCACTCTTTTAAGGATTTCTTTTGGTTTTGGCAAAAATATATATTTTTCTTATGCCTTTTTTTCTATGTTTACAGAGCTCCTAATCTTTTTATTTTAGATTATAAAAGGAAGTAGTGAAATGAGTAAGGAAAAAGGGAAAGGTATATGTTCCCTTTTGTCCCCAAACCTTAAAAATATAGAAGACAGGAAATTTGACATTTTTTTCACTCATTCTAGCATTTCACGTTTTGTCTTTCTTTCATACAGTATGTACTCCAGATCTCAAACAGACTTTTATGTACATGGTAACACATGGTAATACTGTCTTGAGGCAGGTCCACTGCTTGATTCAGTAGAACACATCATCATTGAACTCTGGCATTAGGGGGAAAAAAACAAAAACAAAACCAAAAAGAGTCAGTGGCTTTGCTCACATTTCCTTTTAAACAAGATAGCTTTGTAGATCTGCCTTACCCTTTGTTTAACTAGTGAATTAAAGTTCATCATAAAAAAACCAGAACCAACCCAACCCTAATGGGAACCCTATTTATCACTAGATTTCTGTCATTCAGGTTGAAGACTCCATTCTCTTCCCTGGTAAGGTGTGGGTGTGCTAACCAAGCAGCTGAACTGGGTGAATGGTAGTCTGAAGTTACAGGAATTTGGAAGAGATTTCAAGACTTTTGATGCACAGAAATAAAGCTGATGAGACTAATGACATAAACACTTAATATTCCTCTTAACACAAGCAGGAAATGAGACTAAATTTCAGATATGTTTCTTGAATTACTGTGGTTTTCTAAGTACCCTTGAAATGTGTTGCATGTAAACAAACCCATCCTCTGGGTTGGATAACTGGACTAACACATGCCTTCTTGATCCTTCAAAGTGATTGCTTTACTTGCCAATATCAAATTCAAATCTAAAGCCTAGGAGATATTTAAGGACATATAATTTCAGTGTTTCTTTTGCCCTTTTTTTTTTTTTTTTTACCAAAATATAAATCCAATCTGCATTTTTTATAATTTGAAACGTACTTAGAAAAAGACATATAATTTTAATTGAGGGTAAAATTATAACTCTAACATGGGCCTGCTCAGTTGCAGTATATACCAGCTTTACCACAGGACATTTTATCAGAGTTTGTGCTAAGCAGAGAGCACCATAATAGAAAGTTCAGTTTACAGAGAGGATGTTTATTTCAAGTATTTCATGCATGTAGGTGTTTTCAACATGAGCTGGCAAAATCTATAACATAAAATATGCAGCAGTGCAACTACCTTTTCTAAACAAAATAATGTTGTTCTGTTTGCTTGTTAAGGCAGCTTTAGCAGTTCTTTTGCTCATTAAATATCAACCTAATTACATGTAATATCAACCCTGAAAAACAAACCTTTGTGGGTGCAATTTCAGAAGCCTTATTCTCCTCTACTCATAGACTGTCTGGTACATTTTTAGTAAACCAATTGATGTTTTCCAAAGATGGTAAATTGTTTGCTAAATGTGTATCTTTGTTTAGAATATAGAAGGATGTTTCAGAATAGTTTAATGAAAGGAAATGCAGAATAAATTTTATTTTAAATAGACAGGTTTTTAAAGTCCCTGGCTGCTCAGACAATTTCCCTGTATTCCTCCCAGGCTGCCTGCCCTTGCTTCCACACTCTGTAGGCTTTCCTTCTTGTCTTTGAGTTTGTCCAGAAACTCCTTGTTCATCCCTGCAGGCTTTCTGGCATTTTTGCCTGACTTCTTCTATGGGAGCTAAGGTCTTAGATTGCTCAAAATTCCATTAGATGAATAGCTGAGTTTTTGTATATGTTTAAAGTTTTACCCCAAACAAATCATGTGTCAAGGAAAAACATTAATCAGCAAATATTTTCAGATGTTTTGAAAACAAAAATAATTCATAGCAAAAGAATTTATTAGCATGATATTATATGTTATGAGTTTCTAATAAGATCTTGAATGACCTATATTACCTGAGAATTGCAAAGGCATCATAGCATTATGTTAATTCTGCAATATTTAAGTGCTTTCTTGCTTCACTGAAGTTATACTCTTCATTCTTATATATGCATCCAGTCTCTTACTATATATATGTATAAATATACATAAAATGTTTACATAAATTTATATAAAGTTGCACAAAAATATCCTAATTCTATTACAGCCTCAGCCACTGGGGAAGTACAGAAAATACTTATTACTTGTTATGCAACATTTTATTTAAAATAAATGTCATGGAATTTGCAATGTAGACAGGGAGTGCAATCTCTTATTTTGGTGCTCTGATGAGCCACAATCTTGTTTATGCTATCCTGGCAATGTAAAAGACATCAAAGTTGATATAAACTTCAACCTCCTGCATTTTATCCCTGCTTTATATTTCTAGATCCTGGGCACTATTTTCCTGTTCACTGTTTCAAATCACTTGTAGACTGACTTTATAGATAAAATTTAAATGCTTTAAATTAATTCTCTAACACAAAGTTATTAAACTAGCCCCACCCCTCAAATTATAAACTATGAACTGCTAATTCTATATTCTAGTTAATAATTGTTTCTAAGATTAAAAATGAGTGTCCTATTTAAAAAGGCACTAGCTAGCTGTGAATTTTCATCAACTTACTCTTCCCTCCACTGACTCATTTTTGGAGTGAAATGGTAACTGGGAAAAAGAAAGCTTTTGTGGGAAGCTTGGTTTAACCTCTCTTTTCTCTCACCTATGTATTGGATTGCATAGATGTATCTTTTACAAGTTTCCCGCAACAACCTTTAACTTTAAAAAGGGTCTGTGAAGGTTAAAGGCACTCCTGGCTGACCTTGTGGGAATGTTCTTGATGGGAAAGGGCTAGATAACAATGCCTGACAACACAATGGAGCACAATGAGAATTTAGAAGAGAAGTTAATTTGGGACTTGATGAAGTTCAAGAACTATTAGAGAACTTGTGAAAGTAAAAAAAAATATTAATTTGTTTATTTCTTTTTTTAAACAGAATTGACTCACTTGTCCCTGGAATTGGAAAGTAAGCTCATTCATTTTGCCTCACTTTTTTTTTTTTTTCTATATATATATACACATTGCTGATATTTACTAAGTTCTCAGGCTCCAAGGTAAATGATGTTTTGCATAACAGAAAAGCCTATTTCCAAGCTGTCGGAATAAACAATTAAAGCAGAGATCCCCAGTGTGTTGTGATCTCTGAATGTCTGCATTAAGATATTTGCCTGTGATTATTACATGGCTCTTTCATACCTAGGTGTCTCAGACATTTTTCAAATATAATTTCTCTTCATAGAGGAGGAATTAATGCAAATACAGACAATAGACAACATTCTAAAGTACTTCATAAATGACTGAAGTTTTTAGAAATTACTCAAATAACTGAACTTTGCAGTGGATTCCGTTAGGTATTCACAGAGTTAGAAATTGTAAAATCCATCCCAGTAAACAGAAATGTGCTTAAGTAAATAAATAAAAGTTGCTAAAGAAAGAGATGTATCCTTAAATCCTGTCCTTTCTCACATATAGAGCCTCAACATCTTCAGCTGCATGTTTCCTAATAGTATGCTGTGCCTCCTCTATGAAATAGAGAGCAGAAATTGATGTGTTGTGGGTTTTGGGGGTTTTTTTAATAATCATTCAGTCCTAAATAAGATAGGAAACTCAACTCTCCTGGTAGCAGCCATGATACCAGCATCAGTTCCCTGCAGGAATTACAATTATGTTACATTAGAGAGAATGCTGAATCTAGCTGGCAGTGATGGCAACTCGTAGGCTGACAGAGGTTGCAGAAGGTATCTGACAGAATAAGAAAATAGATGAGCGTGGCCTGAGTCTTAAGCGTTGTATCACAGCATTCTTTACTTGGTCATCTTTCCCTCGTCCTTTTCATCTTTCATCATCAGTGAATCCTTGATGGATTTTTTGTTGGTTTTGGATAGAAGACTAAGCTCTCATATGCTATTAAATATAAGTGTTGTGACTAGTAGAATAAAAGAGAGCATATTATGTTGTTAAGGGTTAATATGGCAAATGGAGAAAGAAAAATAGAGTTCTTTCGTAAATTACTGATGCAGCCTCATCTAAAATACAGTGTGCAGTCCTGGTCACAGCATTCCAAAAAGCATGTCACAGAAGCAGGGATGGCTCTTTTACAGTCCAAGGCCTTGACAACACTTAACTGGAAAAAGCTTTAGAAAATAGACTATACTACTGAGGCATGCTGAGTAGTAAAGAAAAGATGGATCAGGAAATTGCATCTTCACTCACTCCCTTGTTCCTAACAGAAAAACAAAGAGATTTTTAAAAGAGAAAGTAAAATCCTACACTTTTCACAAAACTGCAGTTACTTTTTGAAGTCATTTTTAGTGAAATTGTTGATACCAAAATGTAAAATTATCAAGAACAGCGAGAGTCATTATAGAGACTTTATTAATGATATCACTAAAATGTACTAGTGACGTTAAATTTTATGACTGAAGACCAGCCAATCTAGAGAGGAGAAGGAACTCTGTTGATTGGAGATTTCTTTATATGGTTTGCAATTAAAATTTTCTCGGGAGTGTTTAGTGTGTGCTATTTTTGGAGAATGAGTCCTGGACAAGAAGGACCATTGACCTCTTTCAGGAAGGCTGCTTTGGTTGTTATGTATGTAATGGGCAAAACTGGCATGATTAAGATTTTAATTTCATTAGCCACATTTTATTCTGGTTTTTTTTTTTGTTTTTTTTTTTTTTTTTAAATGGTCACATCTACTGCAAGAGATATCAAGCTTCTTTCATATCCCTGGTGCTGCAGTGCACTCACTGAAGTAAAGATTGTGTCTTCTTGTCAGCGAGGAGCGCAGCAGCGGTAACAGCGAGTTCCGCGGCTGGGCACGTGTTGAAGAGGAGGAGGCGGAGGCGGCGGTCCCGGAGCGA
>NW_010301897.1:0-20713 GCF_000700745.2 Antrostomus carolinensis
GGGGTTGGACTAGATGATCTCCTGAGGTCCCTTCCAACCCCCACCATTCTCTGATTCTGTGATTCTGTAATAGATTTTAATCAGGTAGTAAAAGGTTAAAAGTACAGGAAAGTGAAACTTGAATAAAATCTCCTCTAAATTATCCTCCAGTCCTTAATATATTTTAAAATTATTTGAGAAAATGGAAAAGTAAAAAACAAAGAACAGAAGCTCTTGTGTTAGGTATCACTGTGCGTATTAAAGTCTTGATGTTGCTCTCACTGAAATGAGCAGCTAAATTTCCTACAGCATTAATATCTGCACATAGTATTTCCACCTAGGTTTATTTGTATATGTTTACAACTATCTTTTCTAAGTTTTAGGAGAATAATTCTACTATTTGTTAAGACTATTGGCTTCTTGCAGTGGGGTAAGAGCCTTGAACCTCTGAGTATAACCTGGTGTAACACAGCAGTGAATTTTTGCTTTCTCAGTACAAGGACTCAGATTCAGTATAACCAATTTTAGGTGTCTAAGTTGAGTGATTAAGTTTGAAGCTTAGTCAAACTAGGCTCCTTACATTGTCAACAGAGCTACATACCCAGAGGACAAATGACCAAGCACCTTCTCCCTATTACCTCTACAGTGTGTTCAGGATGACTGCATTCCCAACTCATGTGCCTGAGGACAGGTGGAATGGATTGGGACCCAGGCAATGAGACTAGATACCACGAATTCATCCCAGCATTATAAAAGAACCGCTTATTGCAAACTTATGCATGGGAAATACTGACATCAGTCAGGGTCCTATCTTATTTGAGATACAAGACTTTGGGCTGAATTCATGAGCTTATGATAAATTTAACAAGGTGATGTTACAGTATAGTGTAGATAAAGGCTAAGCACAGGCTGACAGATTTAGTCCACTTCAGATCTATCACTCGTTCCTTCTTTCGTCACAGAAGCAAAGCAGATAAACAAGTGATTCTCTACTGAGTGGCTCAGCTACCTCCTTACAGTTCATAGTTCATCCTTCTGGATCTGAAGAGCCAAACATTTTTAAACCAGACCTAGCTAATGCTAGGCAACAACATGAAGAAACTCCTATAAACCATAATTTAAAACACCAGGTACCTAGCGTTCATAAGAGGAAGCTGCAGCTCTTTGATGGCAGACTTGCCACAACAAAACTCTCACCACAACCTCTTTATTTCTTTGTATGTTGCAACCTTCTCCAAATGCTGAGAAATGATCACAGAAAAAGCCTAAAAACGAGCTGTAACCCCAGCCATAAGAAAAATTTCTGAGAACCTGTTTTGTTAGGTAAGACTACCCACTCTGCTCTTTCACCCTTCTCATTGCTGAGCTAGAAACACTATCTTGACATTGTTCATATATTATTTACTAGGCCACATTTTAGTTCAGAACCAGCCATGTAACACTTCTAAGCTCTTCAGCTTTGTTCAATACCAAAAAGAAAATAAAATACCAGGTATATAATACACTGAGTAAGTCTGGCACATAGTATCTGTTTTACTGGGAAATCTAAATTTATTCATTTTTATTTTGGTGTTTTCTTTTTGTGATAAACTAAAACACAATTTGGGGTCTTGTGATCTGCTGAAAAAACATTCTCATTTTAAGTGTTGTATACAAACCATCAACAAAATAGATTGAACTTTTGCTTTTAAATTAATAATTAAGAACAAAATTATATATGAGCTTATAGATACTACTTCACCACCTGCAGTAGTTACAATGCTACTTATATGTCCAGAGCATCTTTTTAACATAATCCTAGGATCTATCCTGATCACACTAGAATCATGCAAGGCACATCAAGCTGCTAATGCACAAGATAATGGTGGGCAACCATGTGAAGTCACAGATACACAGGGATATTTAAAAATTCCATTACATAATGCTGATTAGCTACATGGCAACCCTGAAGAATAAAACACAAAGTTATGATGGATTTTATTCTGAAGAACTAATAGGTCATGTAATTTGTACTTTCTCATAAAATAACTTTAATAAACCAGTCAGCTATCAAAATTTAAACACAGTAGCCTATTCAGTCTTTTAGTGATTAATCACCTTGAAGGTCTAGCTACTCAAAGTTATTTCTTAATTATTTAAGGCACTCCTATAAAATACTAAAAGCACCATGAGATAACACTTTCCTAGAAAAAAGTTGTTCTCTCTTTATTAAGGAAGGTATAACAGTTACAATTTTAGTACTAGATCCATTCCTGACGGCTGAAATTACATTAGAATCCTATTTTCAAGCTATGCATTTTTGTTCCAGTGGAACAGAGACAAGAAAATATTACTTCTTTGAATGACAATAAAATATATTAAAAGGCAATCCAAATTCTGATAACAATTCCACATCTTCTAAGAGGATGGGACCCCACTTAACTTCAACTTTTTCTGTGCAAATTTTATACTATCCATGATGAGCTATCTTATACAAATGTTGTAATGATATGCCTTTTTTCTACCATACCCATAAGTCATTTGAATTCATGCTGAAAAATAAGGCAAGGTGATTCAAATAGCATACCTGCTTCAAAAAGTGATGGAAGACAGTCTGGCATGTATAAACTCACAACATTATCAGTTCAGTACGTTGATATCTTTATGCCAGTATAAGCCAAAAGGAAAGCAGCAAGTGCCACCAGAAGCCCTGTTCCATGGAAAGCGGCTGCTGCTTGTCATCCTTCACAAACAAGGTTAAACAGGTCAGTGGAGTCTGATTACTCTTTTTGTTTGTTTGTCCAGTATCCCATTGGTTCTCTCTCAGGAAGACGTATGAAAGAACAAATAAAACATTCATTAGCCTAAAGGCTGATATATCTGAGAGTTAACGACACCAAAAAATATGGGACAACTGCATCCCATATTGTTAGTCGTTGTTCTGTGCTTTACTCTTGGTGGTGTTTTGAGTTTGGTTTTTCCCCCCCCGCACAAATGTATTATTTTTTTTTTAAAGATACAACAATTTTATTCTAGAGTTCAGTTCTTTGAGATCAACCATAGCTTAGCTTTACCATATCATCTCTTCCAGAAGAAGATGAACTGAAGAAGATCCTTTAGGGCTCCTTCTGAGTTCTTGTTATTTTTTATAACAAAACAGAAGATGTAGGGCGTCATCTCTTACTCTGGTGGAGATTCTCCTTTAACTAATACCATGAAAAAGTCAGGAGAGCCATTCCTTTCCATTTGGAATAGAGAAGACTGTAAATGCCAGAGACTTAAAAAAACCCGCTCTTGGGATGTCATCCTTGGAACAAAATACTTCATTCTTTGAACTCAAAAATTTTGTTTCCCAGTTCACTCAATTCCAAATGATATGTTTTTGTGGTGGCTTGACCTTGACTGGCTACCAGACACCCATCCAGCTGCTGTCTAACTCCTCCTCCACAGGAGAGGAGGAGAAAATAAGATGAAAAGCTCATGTTCAAGATTAAATAGAGAGCTTACTTACTAATTACTGTTGCAGGCAAAACAGGCTCAACTTGGGGAAAGTTAATTTGCTTTATTGCCAATAAAAATAGATTTGGATGGTGAGAAACAAAGACAAAAATTAAAATAACGCCTTCCCCTCACCACACTGTTTCCAGGCTCAAATTCACTCCTTTGTTTCCGAGTCCTCTACCCCATACCCCTGAATGGTGCAGGGGGGATGGAGAATGGCTGGTTGTAGTGAGTTCATAACAGCACATCTCCTGCTCCTTCCTCCTCACACTTTTCCCCTGCTGTGACCTGAGTCCTTTCCCCAGGCTGCAGTCCTTCGCAAAATACTCCAGTGTGAGTCCTCCACGGGCCACAGTTCCTGTCAGGAGAACCTGCTGCTCCATGGGTTCCTCTCCACAGCCCACAGTTCCTTCAGGAAATATACACCTTCTCTGGCGTGGGGTCCTCCATGGACAGCAGTGTGGTTGTCTGCTCTGGTGTGGTCCTCTCCATGGGCTGCAGGGAAATACCTACTCCACCAGGGTCATCTCCATGGGCTGCAGGGGAATCTCTGCTGCAGTGCCTGGAGCACCTCCTCCTTCTCCTTTGATGACCGTGGTGTTCACAGGGCTGTTTCTCACATGCTTTTTCCTCACTCCTCACTGCCATGCAGTGTTTTGCTCTTCCTTAAATACGTTTTCCCAGAGGTGGCACCAGCTTGGCTGATGGGCTCAGCTGGGTCCTGTGCTGAGCCTGTTGTGAAGCTGGCTGTACCCTGCATGAGGCAGTCCCTGACCTCCTCCTGCTGGGGACTCCCTGCAGCCTCCCACTACTTAAATCTTGCCATGGACACCCAGTACAATTTTATGTAGACTAAAGTCCTGCGAGTGGATTCATAGAGCCCCATAACTCAGTAAAGTCTGCTTTGGCAAGAGTCAGTGAGTTTGTGCTTGGATTCTTCTGCAAGACTGGAACTATAAATAATTTTTTAAAACCCAAGAATAATTATCATAGAATCATAGAATTGTTTTGGTTGGAAAAGACCTTTAAGATCATTGAGTCCAAGTGAAAACCTAACACTGACAAGTCCATATTAATTATGATCACATAAAAACACTATCAAGAAAAAGGAAGCACAGTGTGACAGCTGATCAAAAAACATTGTGAAGTGGATGCTTTTTAATGTGAAGCATGCGATTTTAACATTTCGCCTGTTCTTAGGTATATTCTTTAATTTAAAACATTCCCTCAAATTTCAGCTTTGGACGGGGACAAGGCAAGGCACATTTCAACCTAAAATGTGAGTGTTTTTCATAGTTATGAGAAGTCAAAATAGCACAGTCAAAATATCTTTTCCAGGACAACAACAAGCTAGGCAGAGCTAATTCTATTACATTGTGTGAACACAATAAACCAGATTATTCAATCGGCTTGCTCGATTTCAAGCTCTGAAATGACTTTATAATTCTTGCAAAACAAACGAACCCAAAGTACACTATTTAGTGGTAAGAATAAATGAAGGGGAAAAATACAAAAGGAAGAAAATAAAATCACTCTGAGGTTACCCAAATCCTCTGTACTTACATATATCCTATTATCCTGTTCTGCAGTCTGGTCACATACCCAGCCCTACAGTTCTGTGTGAGTACAGCTCCCTCTGGTGTGTTGAGCTAACACTGCTCTGTAACCTGGATTGCTTTTCTTACAAGCACTCTGGTTTTGTTTGAATTAACAGAATCTCTACAAATCTATTTTTTTCCTTTGGGGATTCTATATCCTAAGCACTTTCTAATGAATCTTTAAAAGACTCAAACTTTCATGAATTTTTGTAGCTCTTTTGTCAGTTCAGCTATATAATTCATAATAATAAAATGTATAATTTAATACTTATAATAAAATATATAATTTAACACTTATTCACTCTTCTCATTAATTTTTATTTTTTGTGTCGTAACATGTAATAGTGCATCACAAGCCCCCTGTGGCAGGCAACGCAAAACTAAAAGACAGTCCTAGTCCCAAAGGACCTTATATCTAAAAAGTCTTACGCTTTACATTGCATTTATATGTTTCAAGCATTTCAAAACAGACAAATCAGAACATGTCTGGAAATGTAAAGTTGCATATCAGCCTATAAAACATTTGAAACATGGCCCAGACAGAGCAGGAGGTCCGGGGTTGCTTCAGAAGTCTACAGTTATACACAACCAGAGCTAAGGGTTGAAGACCTCTGAGTCACTCTGGTCCTTCCTCCCACCACTCCCTCCTTTTCCTGGCTCATAGCAAGTTCAGGAACTAAGAGCCTGGAGCTGAAAGACTGGTAGGTACACATACATGCATGAAAGGACTGGCATCATTGCTCAACAGTGGTGTGAATTTTTAGCTTCCAAGGCAAAAAAGGACAATTTTAAAAAGCTGAATTGTTTTCTTAGTTTGTTGAATCTGGCGGTGTTAATATTGACATCATCAAAGCATGTAGGAGATACAAGTGGTCAGACAGAGCACTCCTGACCTTCATGGACAACCAGCAACTTCTGACTCTTTCTTCTAATAGTGATGGGGAAAAAAAATCTCTGATTTTCCTCGGAGGAATTTGGGGAGTGAAATAAATTATCTTGCTTATGTGCTTTAGTAAATTCAGCAGGTTAAGGGAGGTGATCCTTCCCCTCTACTCAGCACTGGTGAGGCCACACCTGGAGTACTGTGTCCAGATCAGAGGCCTCCAGTACAAAAGAGACATGGATGTACTGGAGAGAGTCCAGTGGAGGGTCACAAAGATGATGAAGAGACTGGAGCAACTCCCCTGTGAGGAAAGACTGAGAGAGCTGGGAGTGTTCAGCCTGGAGAAGAGCAGGTTCAGGGGATCTCATCGATGTATATAAATACCTGAAGGGAGGATGCAAAGCGGATGAAACTAGGCTCTTCTCAGTGGTGCCCAGTGCCAGGACAAGAGGCAGTGGCGCAAACTGAAACACGGGAGGTTCCCTCTGAACATCAGGAAACACTGGGTGAGGGTGACCAATTACTGTCACACATTGCCCAGAGATGTTGTGGAGTTGCCATCTTTGGAGATATTCAAAAGCTGCCTGGACATGAACCTGGGCAACTGACTCTAGGTGGCCCTGTTTACTCTTCCCAAAACTTTCCTAGTGTGATTACTATTATAGCTAATTTCTGTGCCTTGTTCTGCCCAAAAAGGTAGTAAGGACACCAGCAAGGATGTTGGAATTTATATTGGTGACTGACCGGAAGAGACAAGGGAAAGAAGGCAGGTAAGGCGAATGAAACAAGAGCTCTGGCTAGCTGATGACTTTTCACAGGTGAATGAATGTCAGTCTGAAAAAAAACAAGTACAACATAAGGATATAGTGAAGCACAGTATGCTGATGAGATGAGGGAACATTGACACTGAGAAAGGGTGTATACAATGGTAGTGTGTACTGGTTTTTCACTCTTTGGGCAGGATCTATCTTTTGTTTTATTTTTGAATATTGTGCTGTGGTGATGTCAACATTAATAACACCCAGCTGAGCAAGCTAATCAAAGAGCAAAAGACTGGGCATGTGGAAAAGGATGCTTCTGCCAAGATGTGCTGGGCCTCTGGCTGAGGCCCAAGGATTTATTTTTTTTTAACAAGGAAAGAGTACTTCTGAGGCAGCTATGTCCCAAAATGTTCTTCTTGTCATTTCTTTTTAGACAGTTCTGTTTCACATGCTCCGGGACATCTAGTGCCCTGCCTTAACCGTATTGCATGCTACCTGTAGATATTAAAACAATCTCCTAAAGAAGAGAGAATTGGTTTAACATCCTTTCTTTGGAGGGAGCCTTTTTAGATCCCAGACACGCCCAAAAATTCTACAGCAAGAAATTACATTCCTCTTGCCACATCTCTCTGTTACAGAATAGTTACTGTCATTACGGCTTCAAAAGTAATAACGGAATTGATTTAAATAATATGATTGCATTGCATCCATTTTTAAACACACACAACTACATTGGAAAGAAGGTATTCCATCTGGCAGCCCATCTGCATCTATACAAGAAGTAAGTATTCATAAGAGAACATTCATGTATTTGAATTCTCTGAACATATTGTGACCTTCTGTTACTATTCACATAGATTATCTCAAATTAAATATATGTTGGGTTTTTAATATCTTTCAACAACTGCAGTATTGGAAAAAAGTAGCAAACTCAAGAAGTATGAACCTTAAATGAACAGTCTGTTGTGTATCCAAATTGCTCATGCCTTTACGTGGCCAGTTTGACATAGAGAAACAATCTAGAACTGTAGCTTCCTACCTCATTCCAGTAAATCCAGTTCAAAGGCTTGGTGGACCACTTAAGTGATATGTATATAAACTTTTTTTTTTCCCCTAAAAATTAAATCAGAGGCTTAAAAATGAAGTTTTGAGTAATGGTAATATAGTTAACTTTTTCAACAAGATACTCAGTGGAACACTAGGAATTTTATTTTCATCTGCAGTTTAGGAGAAAGTTCTGTCTACCCTCCCTAATTTAAAGTGGGCCATGGAAGTAGTCATAACTAAGACGTAAATCATAATAAACTCTCTTGCTTTCATTTCAATTTATTTCTGAAAAGCAAAGGATAGGAAGTCTAGAGACTTCATATAGCTTTGACAACTCAGAGGTGAGTTATCTAGGACTTCAAGCAAAACTGAAGTAAGATAGCCCCCTAACTCCTTACTTAGGCAGTGCCTTGGTAATTTATTTTGCAAACAGCTGTGGCACTTTAAAGCACTTCTTATCATAAGTTAACAAACCCACAGTTTTGGTAGCAGGGTTATTCATTTTAGCACAGCCTAATCAGCTACAGCTAAGAAGATTAGCTTGAACAGTATAAATAAGTGCTTTGAACTATTTTTAAGCTCATTTTACCAGAAACAGATAAGCAGTGGCAGCACCACATCTTCTCGGTACCTGCTCCTGGGAATCAACAGCTGCTTTCAGCCCTCCCCACCAGGTACAACCTTTCTCCAGCACCTAACAGTTCTCTCCATTTGTTCCTCCTTCACATAGTTTTCTTAAACCACCCTTTGATACCTTCTGCAGTCTTTGTCTAAGCAAACTCTTTCCTGAAATCCTCAACACAGTCCTCAGTTCCATCCTGCAACAGCCCCCTAAATATTCTCTCTCAAATTCCTACAGCTGGCTCCTTACCAAAATTGTCCCCTGTGGGGAAGATGGCAGTCAGTAGCCACTTCTTTTTAAAGCTGCATTAATCCTCACATAGGATTTATGATCCTGTCTTAGAAATGCTCACTTGATGGCCGAGAAAGGTAAGTTCTTCCAAAAGTGCTGATGAGTAACTGTCTCAACTTTTCTGGCTATCTAGATCCAGATAGGAATATCTGGCCAGTGGTTGAGTTAAAAATCAAAGAATTAAAGCAATATGCAATCCCAGGAGTAGAGAAATTACAGATTAATGAATGAGAAGACAGAAGTCTTGGATACATTTTTTTTTTCTGAATGTCACTTACTGGGAGAAAGTAAAAATTCCTAAAAATATATTAGAATAAATATTTAACCAATAAAGTAAAGAAGCAAAAACATAAACATGAATGCTATTCTCCACAAAATAGGTATAGAAAAAGGTACTGGAAATATTTCCCAATAATTAATCAGACTAACATTTCAGTAAATTACTAGCTTTATTGTTAACCATTTATCACAACTGTTTTTAGGGTTCCCCCTTCCCCCCGCCCTTATTATGACAAGACTTTCAGCTAAAAAATACTCAGAGCTGAAACTCAAAGTCTGAACCTGTGGGCTTACAGTTGGCTCAAGTCAATCTGGGGGCTGCCAGCAAAGGAGTGGTCCAAACTTTCACTGATTTTTTTAAATTCTGTTTTTTTTTTTCTTAGTTTTCAGTTAAATCAACTCGCTAGTCTGACTCACTCCATGACTGGTGTTATTACCAGAGCTGATGCAATGGAAGTGGTGACATCACACCTTTTCAGCAGCAGTAAAGTCTTACATTGTCTTCGGCTCACCACAAAACTCCGCCTTACAGAGTATATAGGGGCCAGAATAGCATAGAAGTGTGAAGCACGAGTAAATTCTGTGAAAAAATAGCATGAATTTGAAGAATTAAGACTCCTCTGGACTTGTCTGTGGCTATAGGATAGCCCAGCGTTTGACAGCATATTAAATATTTCGGAGGCTTCTGCTGCCAGCTTTCCAGAGCCATGGGTGCGTGACACAACATGCTGTTTCCATTGAAATGCTCTCTGCCAATTCAATTTGTTCAAGCAAAACTTTGACGGGTTAACTTTGCCCCGGCAGGATGACTGCTACAACAGACATCGGCTGCCCACACAGCCCTAACCCTCTGTGGTTCAGGCACCGCGTGTTCCTCTGCAACCAGGATAAAAGCAGACAGGCAGCATAAAATCCTCATGAAGCGCTCTGCTAATTTGACAAAAATGTAATCATGTGCCCACACCTGATCCAGATCAAATTTGTACTGCTGGGTGATGTGGCATGGCCCAGCGCCAGCGGTAATGATTGTGGAACCACAGCGCTCGGCTAAGGCTTCTCCTGCAGAGGAATTACCTGTACGGGAGACTGTAAATACGGAATGTGGCCTATCGCTGCGGAAACAGCTTGTGCAGGCTCTCCAGGACATGCCCCGATTCGCACAAGAGAGACATACCGTAACCCCTTGCCAAACCAACCTTTCCTTCTGCCCTTAGAGGGAGGGTGCTGGGTTAGCCTCTGACTGGGAGCATTAAGCGGGGGGGGAAATTACATGTCTGAGGTTTTTCTTTCGGGCAAGTCTCTTATAAAAATAAAGGAGTGTACAAATGCCTTTGTTTCCTTGCCAGCTTTTATAAGAACTAATTAAGACCAAGGAGAGCTTCATTTTCCTGTTTATTTCATACAGAGAACAGCTAATGAATTTAACCTATTGATGATTTTGCAGCTGCCTGCCTTAATTTGCTTATGATTGAGAAACAAAAAGCTAGTGTAACAGCAACGAGTTGCCAAAGCCACGGAGCGGTCACTGGTGCACGATCCAGCTGTGTGATCAAACTTCAATGAGGCAGCTGTGACAACAGAGCACAGGCTGTCCTTCGGAGCGAGAAACTGGTATTAAAATTATGGCAGCTGCTTAGTAGTTGCTTATTTCCAAGTCAGCTGATTTGTCCATAATAAGGTCAATATAATTGTAAAGGTATAGAGCGCTGGCATTTATTCCCTGCTAAAGAACATCAGGCACTTTTCAACTTTATGATTTATCTATTGATTGTAATAGAAAATTCAGGCCATAAAATTCAGTGGTAATTGCTATCAATAAATGAAGAGTTATGTTTTACCAGAAAACAATCTTTGGGGGTAAATATTCGCAGGCCTTCACATAACTCATATTTCTTAGTTCAGGCAAATCAATTACAAGGCATTTATTATATCAGAGAGTCCTATGGACTTTTCAGAAATCACACAGAATTCAATAAAGAATTTTATGGCTGCTATAAAACCTACAAAATTTTTTTTAATGTCCTTTTCATTCAGAAGGTGAGATCCCAGCCCTCTATAAATCAGTGACAGAACTTCTGATTGAGATTGACAGAAAATGAGTACCCAATCATTTGCAGCTCTTATTTATAAAATTTTCTGTAAATTACTCTATTTGACTGGGGAACCTTATGGGTTTTACACACATTAAATTCTACAGTTTGGGGTTTTTTTTAAAAGTGGGAGAGAGGATGATTCACTCCAAGGGAACCAGGATACTTTATTTTTTTTTTGCTTTCCTTAGAAAAACAGCTATTTCAAAATATTATTTCAAAATAATTTACAAATACTATACGGGGATTCCCAAACCGTGGTATCCTAGCACCAGAGTACCTAAGCTACTTAAGAAGGTGTGTGCAGTCCTTGGGAACTACCACCAGTCCCCAGCCAAGGTTAGCCCTGCGTCAGCTCATGCATGAAGCTTTGTACAATTCTAACAAATGGAAACTAGAATATCAAATAACGGCTAAGTCTCCAAATTTGCACTGTTACACGTTTATTCTATTCCAGAGTCACAAACCTGGAGATGTGAAGCTTTTCCTGGGAAGCTGGGCAAAAGCCTTCTCCTTAGAGCAAGCAGAAACTGGCCACCAGCACCCTCTGGCTGGAATGTGTCAGCAGTATAGACTTCTGGGTGTGCATGGAGTCTCTGCCATAGAAAAGGGAAATTATTCGCTGCGGCATCTGTGTCGTATCAGAGCAGAACAGAATCCACATTGTGTACTACTTGGTAACAGTCAGCATACGCTGCTACTGTTCATTCACATCGCAGTCTCCTCCGCTGGTGCTAGGCACCTGACTTTGTTTCACCATCAACTTTCAATGTCACAGTTTAAAAGAGACAATTTGCATTAACGGATTTCACCAATTCTTCCTTTTCCTGTTTGCACATAATTATTTAAAAGTCACATGCAATTTATATTAATGTATTGTCAGACGTTACATACAAAACAGTGTTTGTTCCTACATTTGATAAGTGGTAATTAGAACTAAGTTTGCATGATGAAAATTTTTAATTTTTTTTACAAGTAGTGTTTAGAAAGATCTGTTTCATCAGTTGTTTCTGCAAATGGACATTCATGCATATAGACATCATAAAGTGATAAGAAAACAAAAATATATCTGAAAAATGAATTGCAAAGCTTTGAATTCATATGTTGTTTGGGAGCGTAGCTCCATGCTGTATGTTTTTTTCCATAGCTTGCAAGAAACCAATCAGTCATAATGCAAATGGTATTGACTTGCAGTGTATTAGTATTAGTTCTGACTTCTAACAAATTAAACTCAATACTCCCATTATCTGGGAATTGATCATCTTGGTGACAGATGCAGTGATGTGTAGCTTGCCCACAGATCACCCCATTCAAGATCAGCAGCAATATAACCAACCTTTCACCAAATTAAGCTATGTGGGCCTATTGGTTCTCAATTTTTTGTGCTCTGCAGTAAAGCATCAGGATCTTTCTTTAGGAGCTTTACACTCTTTTTGTCTTTTGAGACAAATTACAGGTACTGCAGAATGTGTTTTTTCCTACTTATTTTGTGTAATCATGAATTGAGTGTATAAGCAAAACTGTCTGCATGACTGAGCAAATGTCATGGTTTTCCCTGGTTTTAGGTACTCTATAAAACATGCTGTCTTGCAGGTTTTGAACAATTTGCAAACTAGTATATTTATTCATATTTTTTTACATTTTGGAATGAAATTGCTTGGTAAATAATTATATTAACAAATATTCAGAGTCCAAGGTGAGATTAAACATTTTATAAAAGTTGCTTATTTTGTTAGGCCTATGTTTGAAAAAAAATATTCTACAAACTTTTAGTCATGCGATTCAACCTAGAAAAATGCTGACATGGTATTGATTTATGTAGATTTAACTGATGTTCTGACACATGGCTAGAGGGTGTTCTCCATAATCCCAACTCAGCAAAGCATGTAAGAACATGCATAAAATTAAGTATATACTTTGTACCACTAATATTTTATGCCAATTAACCCATCTTTTTACTGCAGATTCTGCTATGCCTGTCTTGTATCATAAACATGTTTTATATATATATTCCACATATATGTTGTATATTCTATATATATGTTATATATTCCACATATCTGTTATATATTTCAGTATATGTTACACATATATTCCAAAGAATATCTTTATATGAGATTTTAAAACTAGATTTTCTAAAATGAACTACTTTTTGAGTTATAGGGTATCCCAGTAATCCCTTACATAATCCTGATTTACACCGTGTAGGTGAGGTTGTGTGATACAGATGATGTGGTCTCACTGTGGGCTGACTCCAAAAAGGGCACTCCCACTGCCAGTTATAGACCTGCACCTTGTACCAGCTGCGCTGTTTGGCTGGTCCCACTTTTTTGCAGGGGGCTAAGGTTCATTTTCTGCCAGTTGAAGACCCTAAACTCTCTTGGCTTACCCTAGAGCTCAGCATCAGCAGTGGTGGGAGAGATGGGAGTGGTACAGCCCCTCTGCATAGCAGCACCTAGCTTAGCACCAGTGTACGTTAACTGCATTTGCAGTGCACTCCAGACCATTAAGAGGCCCAGCCCCTGTGTTTTACTGCAATTAAATCTCCTCAGCTTTTAAACAAGAGACTCGTCTCTAATTAAATGCAAAGCTGCTTTTAAGAAATTGATGGAAAAATGTTCTCCTAGTACTCAGGCTGGCTTTTATCTGAACACAAAAGTCAGTTTATCAGACTTAATCCTTTCAGTATGCTCTTGTCCTACAAGAAAAATTTTCTTTCATTTGGTCAAGACAAAGGAATTCAGGAATTTCTGTAAACTAACCCTCCCATCGCTTTGTTGCATTTTTGTTGACATATTGGCAACACTCCTTCCAGTTTTAATTGGATTAAACACACAGAAATTTAGTGAGTTGTAAATCAGACAGGATTCCAGATACCTTTTTGCTATTGTTAAAAACAAAATGTCTAGCAAAGAATAAACCTAAATAAAACCAGAAAGTAATTAAATCTTTTCACTGCATTTGCTCAGGTAGTTAATGGGAAGACTGGCAGAGTGACAGACATTTTTCCAGACTTTCAAGGAGAAATCATGCTAATGCTAACCATGACACAATCTTTCCTTCACAAAGAAATGTCAGGATGATACATGGTGGAAAAACATGAGTTGCTGCAAATATTTAATCCTCTCACTTCTGTTCACCTGAATGGGATTACTTTCTACTGCAACAGGCTTCGATAGAAGCGCAGTCCCACCAATTAGCTAAAAAGAAAGCACAACAAAGATTAAATACTTGATTAATTTTTGATGCAAGCTCAAATTTAATGGAGGAACTGAAGTAGTATATTTGAGCATCTTTTGAAAAGACAGAAAAAAAGAACTACTTGGAATATAATGGAGTAATTTAATTTGAATGCTGATTAGTATACATTTTTACTACTAATGTGATCCTCTGAATGTAATTGTTAATTCTAATCGTAGTTAATATTTATTTCAACTTAACACTTTATGTGAGGGAATAATCGCACAAAATGACACTTTAATAAAAATAAAATTGAATGGTGAAAAAGTCAAAGTGCAAGAGGAAGGTAGGTGTAAGAAAAAGACTGCTAGGTTCCTGGATGCAGTCATACAAATTATCAGATGTGCAAATGTTGTAAGTTACTTCAATTCCCATTTCTGATTTGCTTCATCCACCAAAGGGAGACTGTTGTTAATGTGTCCTTTTTTGTTGCTAGAAATTTTCCAGTAATTTTAGCACATATATATATAAAAACAACTATTCTACATTCTCATACAAATAAGCTTCTGCAAGGGAGTGTGCTCATCTTTAATATAACCAGAAATAAATTAAAATGTTCTTTGTCTGAAAAATTCCAGTGTTATTAAGAAAGGTCTAATTTTTGAGCTTTAAATTAAAAACTGCTTTCCTTTAGTTTTTGACAACACAACACAGTGAGATTAACAAGACACCTTTGCTTCAGCCTAGTTTGTAAGCAGGAACTCTAGCTCATTATTTCACTTCTAGCAGTATTTGATATTCTCAGTTTTAATACTACAAGACACCTTTACCATATGCCAGTAGGCTAGTAAAGAGTCAGATGGGGTGCCAGGAATCTTCTGAACCTGAATACAACTTCCAAATCCAAACCTAATTCTCAGTCCCTCCTTATGGGACTGCTTACTTATTTTTTAAAAAAATACAAGTCAAAATTGCTTTAAAAAATCCTTGTTAAGACTGTGCTGAGAATTACACGCTCGTGCAAAGAAATCTAGAAAGGATGTGCAATTTTAATGAGGTATTGGGGAAACACAAAAAAAAAGTTACAATATCAAATCAAAATAGACCACTACATTTTCTAAAGACAGAATGGGTGATCGATGCTCTGCAGCTTATCATGGAGACTACCAGGTACTGCACACTGCATGATGCATTGGCAAATGATTCCACTGGTGAATGTGCAATGCATTCATTACATCTGTTCATAGAGGTCCAACCCCACTTCCATTACCAACACAAAAAGCTGTGAATTTTCAGCTTCTTATAACACCATTAAACTTGTAAGCTGCACCTCTGAAACTGCACCTGGGGTTCTCATATCCTCCCACTCTGATGTTAAAAATATTCTGCATATCAGCTGTTATTATGCATGTAAAAATGACACAAAGAGAAGCTTTCTCCACAGGCTTATGCTGACACCAATGCCCTTAGTCATTTTAACACTACTGTGGTACGAGGATTTTTGTCCAGACAACTGTAATCGCTGAGAAAAACAGAACTTCAATGGCTGGGACCATTTAAGCTGGGTGCACCCTAGCAAGTTTTGTGAAAATGCAATTAAGAAAGAATAAGAGTGTGAAAAGAATCACCTTTCCACACTGTTATTCCCAATAATATCTTTAGTGGAGTTACAAAAAGCTGTCTTTGAGCCAATATTCAACTTTTGACAGACTGTAACTGTGTTCAGAACTGACTTTTGTTAGCCTGTTTCCACAGTTAGTCCCTGTTTCTGGAGGCTATAACTTGTCAGTAAAACTCCAGTCTTAAATTAACCATAAAGGGGGATTCTTAGGGCTGGAAGCAAAGAAAAACTGAAACCCTCTGGGATCACTCTTTTTAACTTTTAGCTCCAGCTTGCTGGTTTTGGTGCAGAATGGGTACATGTCCATTAGCCAGTGTCAGTTTAGTGAAATGGAATTTATTATAAACATTGAAAATATTCTAAATAGTTTTTAATACAATACTCAAAATACCAGAAACTGAAGCAAAAGCAAACAAGCAGTCTGCCCGAGCAAGTCAAACCAACTTAATCTGCCTCTCCAGAAGTGACAAAACCTATAGCTAATGGGACCAGAGTGTATGTGACATAACTCATCTTTGCTGACTCTGCCCTTCTACACAGTCCACCCTGACACTACTGTAAACAAAATCACCTATCCTACATCATCTCACCAACTTCATGGACTCAAACCTAAGTGTCTAAATTAAGAGAAAGGCTGCACCATGTTCCTTCTTTTCAGTGAAGAGAAAGGCAACTCCTAAGAAATTGGATGTCTCTCCTGCTGTCTTTCCCTTAATTATTGACTATGAAATTAGTCTTAAGCAACTAGTCTCTAGGTTAAGCCTCTAAAGTTAGGAAAGACGAACCTGGGCCACAGAATAGATAAAGGTACTGCAATATGGGTGCAAAAATGTCTGGAAACCATTCCCAGAGGAGTCAGTAAGGGTTGACAGGATATACTAAATACCATTCTTCAGGTCTCTTCCAGTTCTTGGACTCACTCACAGAATCACAGAATGGTGAGGTTTAGAGGGGACCTCGGGAGATCATCTAGTCCAACCCCCCTGCCAAATCAGGTTCACCTACAGCAAGTTGCACAGGAAAGTGTCCAGGTCAGTTTTGAACATCTCCAGAGATGGAGACTCCACACTCTCTCTGGGCAGCCTGTCCCAGTGCTCCCTCACCCTCACAGTAAATAAGTTTTTCCTCATGTTTAAGCAGAATATTCTGGCTTCCAGCTTGTGCCCTGTTGATCTGTTTTTGAGAGCATGCTTATTAAATTTGCAGATGACAGAGAGCCAGGAAAGACCAAGTATATGGAAGGACAGAGTAGTATTCAATCTTGACCAACTGAAAAAGAAGGGTTGAGAAAATCACAATGCACTCGAGTAAAGGCAAGTGCAAATTATCCCACTAACACACTGAGGGGATGGCTAAAAGTTCTGCAGAAAATGACACGGGGGTGCAGGGGTTGGCAAACCAAACTGGAGTCAAGGACGGCATATTGCCACAAAAAATCAAACAAGCCCAATGCAGACCCAGGGCAAGGCACAGGAAAGGGACACACCAAATGGGGACAGGAGTATGCTTCAATTGGGCTGACAGATGTCTAAAAGTCCTGTGGAAATATATATTATTCACTCAGACAATAACACTGGGTAGAAAAAAAGGATGTATCTGGGTATGTGCCAGAGAAATGGCTCATGCCAAAAACAATGTGTAAAAACGCAGTTACTGAGGACGTAACAAATGAAAAGACATTTTCCTGTCTATAGAAATAAACCCTGCCTCTTATACCATGTAACTTCTTCAGATAAGAAGAAAAGCTAAAAACTCTTCTGCTCGTCTTGATCATGTACCTGTACACATAAATATTTTCCATGTTCTTAGGGTGTGGAGCATCTCCCTTATGAAGAAAGGCTGAGGGAGCTGGGTCTCTTTAGCTTGGAGAAGAGGAGACTGAGGGGAGACCTAATTAATGTTTATAAATATGTTAAGGGCGAATGTCAGGAGGATGGAGCCAGGCTCTTCTCAGTGATGTCCAATGGTAGGACAAGGAGCAATGGGTGTGAGCTGGAACACAGGAGGTTCCACTTAAACTTGAGAAGGAACTTCTTTACAGTGAGGGTGACAGAGCCCTGGAACAGGCTGCCCAGGGAGGTTGTGGAGTCTCTTTCTCTGGAGACATTCAAGACCCGCCTGGACGCCTTCCTGTGTGATCTCATTTAGGTTCCTGCTCTGGCAGGGGGATTGGACTAGATGATCTTTTGAGGTCCCTTCCAATCCCTAACATTGTGTGATTCTGTGATTCTGTGTTTTCAAAGTACAAGCATGTTATGCCTTTGAGGGGATCCTTATTTTCTGTTCTGTACAAGAAGGTGGGAAGAGCATCGTCTTCTGTTCAGACTGTTCAATTCTGCCAGTGCTAGCTGGCTGTGCTGCAGTGGCACTTCATGCTGTGCAGTTAGCCCAGCAGAATGTCTTGCTGGTGTACCTGTGTGATTGCATCCTCTTTTCATAGTAACCAGGAAACTAAACTACCTCGATTTTTGTGATCTTCCATCTCTCCAGTCTCACAAGCGCCTCTGTGATAAATCCGGTCACCAGTAACACTTCTGTGCTAGACAGCACCCTGGAAATGGTAACAATGTGTAAAAGACATTAGCTGTAAATGTGTAAAGAATCATTGGAACTTTATTAATGCTCCCTAAATTTGAATAAATTCTGATGTGTTGTCTCTATTAAAAGCTTTATCTGCCATGATAAAGAAGCCACAATACACAGGGCTTACATAGGTGAACTATGGCACCCCATGATGCTATATGATGCATTTAAGAACTGCAGCACTGTGGCACTGAAAGAACTCCATGGTTCACAAGGAAAACAACTTAATTCAAACAAAATGCTGTGAATGAACACTTTGCTGTTGCTTCACCTCTGTAACAAAAATAAATGAAAACCTCTTTCCTGGGCTACAAGCTCCTAACTTGCAGCAAGACAAGACAGCAGACGGAATAGGCAGGACATAAGGCACAGAACATACATTCTTTCTGTAACAAACTTATTTAGGCTGAAAATATGTGACTATAATTCTAAGGCTTTGTCTGTCATCCTGAGGTGGGATTCTTCTTTGTAAACTTGTACAAGATATCGTCACATGGCTAATATCGGTAACTTCTGTATTCTTTAAAAATAGTAATTTGTGTCCTGAAAGCAGAACACTTACAGAATCAGTCACTGCCTAGAAAATCTGTGCTTACTTCATAAGAATGTATTTCAGATTCCTCAAAGGTGTTTATGTAACATTAATTAGAGATCAAAGATAATTTGATTATTAGTGAGGGAAAAGAAAACGCTGATTATGTTATCTAAGGATATACTGGCTCAGGCTGGCCACGAATATGACCTTAAAGAACTAGTTTCAACTAGTCAGATGGAAAGTACATAGAGCTGATAGGAACCGTAAAACACATTATCAATAATCTTTATTCATAGTTCGACCTTGTAGGATTGAAATATACTATGTATATTCAGTGAAAGTAGGAACATGTTTTTTTTCCCTATAAAACATGATACGCTGTTCATAAATTGAATTTTACGTTGACTACAGTAAAAATCTATCCTGCCTGAGTATCAAAAACTAGTTTGTTATTAGTAGGAAAGAACCAAAAGCAAATTTGAAAAATGAATGGAGGAGGGTAATCCTGACTCCAGTGAAGCTGGTGGTGTTCTATCAATAACTGAAATGCACCGTTGATTTAAAGTAAGTGGGCCAAATATGAGTAAACTGTCAAAGAATGTGGAAGAAAACCCAACATACCTTAAGTGTTGGGAAAAAAAAGGGCTATGTTATTTTACTGTGAATTATTATGTGCTTATTAGATAGTTTGAGTTATTGCATATATTATAAAAATCACACTGTGAATGCCTGTGACATTTTTATTTCATGAAACAGGAGAAAAGCAGCTGAAGAAAGCTCTTAAGACAAGGCAGTTGATGCAGTGTCCTCTCCCATGTGTCCATACGTCCTTGTGATAATCCATGAGACAATGTGGGATTGCAGTTCTGCAAAAAAAACGAGGTGCATTTGTTAATTTCGTAGCCCAGACTACACTGGCCATCACTCCACATCTACAAAACCTCCTGTTTCTACGACGAGTTCAAACAGATGAAAATCCTCCATACAAACCACCTATTCTTTCCAAATGGGCTCCTCCAAAGCCATGTCATTGCCTATAAATAACCATTATCACGTGAAATCTAAACCCTTCTGCCAATAAGCACTTAGAACAATGTATTATGCAAAATTAAATCACATGAATCATTTTGCAAAATCTGACTTTTAAGTGGGCATAGGCACTTCATATATTATTCACAGAACAGAAACGTTCCCTTACCTATCATGCTATATTTAGTATCTTTTTTATGATGGAGAAATAAAAGGATGGGAAAAAGCAGCTGCACGGAGAGACAACGTGAGGCTTAGTCCTAAAAAATGAACCAAAGTTTAGTCCCAACTGTCCCAGCTAATGTGATGTACATAGCCATGGACCAGATCACCTCATGAATTATTCTACTTTTTAAAGTCCAATTCCCAGAATTGTGTTGTTTGCCAAGAATCTCATTTTTTTTTACCTTAACAAAAATTACATGGTTTTACCTCTTTATCTTGCAAAAAACCACCCCACCACACTCTTCGAAAAATGAAAAGCGACGATTCAAATGCAAATACGAACTCCTCCGTGTATTGCTTCTGACAGGTAATGCATTTTAAACAAAACTGCCTTTCCCCGTTGGATTCTCGAGCAGCCACGCAGCCACGCTGGGCAGCGCAAGGCCAGGCCAGGCCAGGCCAGGCCGCACCAACTGCTGCCCAGCTCCCCTCAGAGAGGCTCCCCCAGCCCTCAGGACACAGCCGGGGGGGACCGAGGGCTGACAGAAAACTCGAGCCACCAGTCACCCC